>NW_027592087.1:0-63830 GCF_964213995.1 Mustelus asterias
CCATCACACACTGTCCCCCATCACACACTGTCCCCCATCACACACTGTCCCCCATCACACACTGTCCCCCATCACACACTGTCCCCCATCACACACTGTCCCCCATCAAACACTGTCCCCCATCACACACTGTCCCCCATCAAACACTGTCCCCCATCACACACTGTCCCCCATCACACACTGTCCCCCATCAAACACTGTCCCCCATCACACACTGTCCCCCATCACACACTGTCCCCCATCACACACTGTCCCCCATCACACACTGTCCCCCATCATACACTGTCCCCCATCACACACTGTCCCCCATCACACACTGTCCCCAAACACTGTCCCCCATCACACACTGTCCCCCATCACACACTGTCCCCCATCACACACTGTCCCCCATCACACACTGTCCCCCATCACACACTGTCCCCCATCACACACTGTCCCCCATCACAGACTGTCCCCCATCACACACTGTCCCCCATCACACACTGTCCCCAAACACTGTCCCCCATCACACACTGTCCCCCATCACACACTGTCCCCCATCACACACTGTCCCCCATCACACACTGTCCCCCATCACACACTGTCCCCCATCACACACTGTCCCCCATCACACACTGTCCCCAAACACTGTCCCCCATCACACACTGTCCCCCATCGTCCCCCATCACACACTGTCCCCCATCACACACTGTCCCCCATCACACACTGTCCCCCATCACACACTGTCCCCCATCACACACTGTCCCCCATCACACACTGTCCCCCATCACACACTGTACCCCATCACACACTGTCCCCCATCACACACTGTCCCCAAACACTGTCCCCCATCACACACTGTCCCCCATCACACACTGTCCCCCATCACACACTGTCCCCCATCACACACTGTCCCCCATCACACACTGTCCCCCATCACGCACTGTCCCCAAACACTGTCCCCCATCACACACTGTCCCCCATCACACACTGTCCCCCATCACACACTGTCCCCCATCAAACACTGTCCCCCATCACACACTGTCCCCCATCACACACTGTCCCCCATCAAACACTGTCCCCAAACACTGTCCCCCATCACACACTGTCCCCCATCACACACTGTCCCCCATCAAACACTGTCCCCAATCACTGTACCCCATCACACACTGTCCCCCATCACACACTGTCCCCCATCACACACTGTCCCCCATCACACACTGTCCCCCATCAAACACTGTCCCCAAACACTGTCCCCCATCACACACTGTCCCCCATCACACACTGTCCCCCATCACACACTGTCCCCCATCACAGACTGTCCCCCATCACACACTGTCCCCCATCACACACTGTCCCCCATCACGCACTGTCCCCCATCACACCCTGTCCCCCATCACAGACTGTCCCCCATCACACACTGTCCCCCATCACACACTGTCCCCAAACACTGTCCCCCATCACACACTGTCCCCCATCACACACTGTCCCCAAACACTGTCCCCCATCACACACTGTCCCCCATCACACACTGTCCCCCATCACACACTGTCCCCCATCAAACACTGTCCCCCATCACACACTGTCCCCCATCACACACTGTCCCCAAACACTGTCCCCCATCACACACTGTCCCCCATCACACACTGTCCCCCATCACACACTGTCCCCCATCACACACTGTCCCCCATCACACACTGTCCCCCATCACACACTGTCCCCCATCACACACTGTCCCCCATCACACACTGTCCCCCATCAAACACTGTCCCCCATCAAACACTGTCCCCCATCACACACTGTACCCCATCACACACTGTCCCCCATCACACACTGTCCCCCATCACACACTGTCCCCCATCACACACTGTCCCCCATCACACACTGTCCCCCATCACACACTGTCCCCCATCACACACTGTCCCCCATCACACACTGTCCCCCATCACACACTGTCCCCCATCACACACTGTCCCCCATCACACACTGTCCCCCATCACACACTGTCCCCCATCACACACTGTACCCCATCACACACTGTCCCCCATCACACACTGTCCCCCATCACACACTGTCCCCAAACACTGTCCCCCATCACACACTGTCCCCCATCACACACTGTCCCCAAACACTGTCCCCCATCACACACTGTCCCCCATCACACACTGTCCCCCATCACACACTGTCCCCCATCACACACTGTCCCCCATCACACACTGTCCCCCATCACACACTGTCCCCAAACACTGTACCCCATCACACACTGTCCCCCATCACACACTGTCCCCCATCACACACTGTCCCCCATCACACACTGTCCCCAATCACTGTCCCCCATCACACACTGTCCCCCATCACACACTGTCCCCCATCACACACTGTCCCCCATCACACACTGTCCCCATCACACACTGTCCCCAAACACTGTCCCCCATCACACACTGTCCCCCATCACACACTGTCCCCCATCACACACTGTCCCCCATCACACACTGTCCCCAATCACTGTCCCCCATCACACACTGTCCCCCATCACACACTGTCCCCCATCACACACTGTCCCCATCACACACTGTCCCCCATCACACACTGTCCCCAAACACTGTCCCCCATCACACACTGTCCCCCATCAAACACTGTCCCCAATCACTGTACCCCATCACACACTGTCCCCCATCACACACTGTCCCCCATCACACACTGTCCCCCATCACACACTGTCCCCCATCACACACTGTCCCCCATCACACACTGTCCCCCATCACACACTGTCCCCCATCACACACTGTACCCCATCACACACTGTCCCCCATCAAACACTGTCCCCCATCACACACTGTCCCCCATCAAACACTGTACCCCATCACACACTGTCCCCCATCACACACTGTCCCCCATCACACACTGTCCCCCATCACACACTGTCCCCAAACACTGTCCCCCATCACACACTGTCCCCAAACACTGTCCCCCATCACACACTGTCCCCCATCACACACTGTCCCCAAACACTGTCCCCCATCACACACTGTCCCCAAACACTGCCCCCCATCACACACTGTCCCCCATCACACACTGTCCCCAAACACTGTCCCCCATCACACACTGTCCCCCATCACACACTGTCCCCCATCACACACTGTCCCCCATCACACACTGTCCCCCATCACACACTGTCCCCCATCACACACTGTCCCCCATCACACACTGTCCCCCATCACACACTGTCCCCCATCACACACTGTCCCCCATCAAACACTGTCCCCAAACACTGTCCCCCATCACACACTGTCCCCCATCACACACTGTCCCCCATCACACACTGTCCCCCATCACACACTGTCCCCCATCACACACTGTCCCCCATCACACACTGTCCCCCATCACACACTGTCCCCCATCACACACTGTCCCCCATCACACACTGTCCCCCATCACACACTGTCCCCCATCACACACTGTACCCCATCACACACTGTCCCCCATCAAACACTGTCCCCCATCACACACTGTCCCCCATCACACACTGTCCCCCATCACACACTGTCCCCCATCACACACTGTCCCCCATCACACACTGTCCCCAAACACTGTCCCCCATCACACACTGTCCCCCATCACACACTGTCCCCCATCACACACTGTCCCCAAACACTGTCCCCCATCACACACTGTCCCCCATCACACACTGTCCCCCATCACACACTGTCCCCCATCACACACTGTCCCCCATCACACACTGTCCCCCATCAAACACTGTCCCCCATCACACACTGTCCCCCATCAAACACTGTCCCCCATCACACACTGTCCCCCATCACACACTGTCCCCCATCAAACACTGTCCCCCATCACACACTGTCCCCCATCACACACTGTCCCCCATCACACACTGTCCCCAAACACTGTCCCCCATCACACACTGTCCCCCATCACACACTGTCCCCCATCAAACACTGTCCCCCATCACACACTGTCCCCCATCACACACTGTCCCCCATCACACACTGTCCCCCATCACACACTGTCCCCCATCAAACACTGTCCCCCATCACACACTGTCCCCCATCACACACTGTCCCCCATCACACACTGTCCCCCATCACACACTGTCCCCCATCAAACACTGTCCCCCATCACACACTGTCCCCCATCAAACACTGTCCCCCATCACACACTGTCCCCCATCACACACTGTCCCCCATCAAACACTGTCCCCCATCACACACTGTCCCCCATCACACACTGTCCCCCATCACACACTGTCCCCCATCACACACTGTCCCCCATCACACACTGTCCCCCATCACACACTGTCCCCCATCAAACACTGTCCCCCATCACACACTGTCCCCCATCACACACTGTCCCCCATCACACACTGTCCCCCATCACACACTGTCCCCAAACACTGTCCCCCATCACACACTGTCCCCCATCACACACTGTCCCCAAACACTGTCCCCCATCACACACTGTCCCCCATCACACACTGTCCCCCATCACACACTGTCCCCCATCACACACTGTCCCCCATCACACACTGTCCCCCATCACACACTGTCCCCCATCACACACTGTCCCCCATCACACACTGTACCCCATCACACACTGTCCCCATCACACACTGTCCCCCATCACACACTGTCCCCAAACACTGTCCCCCATCACACACTGTACCCCATCACACACTGTCCCCCATCACACACTGTACCCCATCACACACTGTCCCCCATCACACACTGTCCCCCATCACACACTGTCCCCCATCACACACTGTCCCCCATCACACACTGTACCCCATCACACACTGTCCCCCATCACACACTGTCCCCCATCACACACTGTCCCCCATCACACACTGTCCCCCATCACACACTGTCCCCCATCACACACTGTCCCCAAACACTGTCCCCCATCACACACTGTCCCCCATCACACACTGTCCCCCATCACACACTGTCCCCCATCACACACTGTCCCCCATCACACACTGTCCCCAAACACTGTCCCCCATCACACACTGTCCCCCATCACACACTGTCCCCCATCACACACTGTCCCCCATCACACACTGTCCCCCATCAAACACTGTCCCCCATCACACACTGTCCCCCATCACACACTGTCCCCCATCACACACTGTCCCCCATCACACACTGTCCCCAAACACTGTCCCCCATCACACACTGTCCCCCATCACACACTGTCCCCCATCACACACTGTCCCCCATCACACACTGTCCCCCATCACACACTGTCCCCCATCACACACTGTCCCCCATCACACACTGTCCCCCATCACACACTGTCCCCCATCACACACTGTACCCCATCACACACTGTACCCCATCACACACTGTCCCCCATCACACACTGTCCCCCATCACACACTGTCCCCAAACACTGTCCCCCATCACACACTGTCCCCCATCACACACTGTCCCCCATCACACACTGTCCCCCATCACACACTGTCCCCCATCACACACTGTCCCCAAACACTGTCCCCCATCACACACTGTCCCCCATCACACACTGTCCCCCATCACACACTGTCCCCCATCACACACTGTCCCCCATCACACACTGTCCCCCATCACACACTGTCCCCCATCACACACTGTCCCCCATCACACACTGTCCCCCATCACACACTGTCCCCCATCACACACTGTCCCCAAACACTGTCCCCCATCACGCACTGTCCCCCATCACACACTGTCCCCCATCACACACTGTCCCCCATCACACACTGTCCCCCATCACACACTGTCCCCCATCACGCACTGTCCCCCATCACACACTGCCCCCCATCACACACTGTCCCCCATCACACACTGTCCCCCATCACACACTGTCCCCCATCACACACTGTCCCCCATCACACACTGTCCCCAAACACTGTCCCCCATCACACACTGTCCCCCATCACACACTGTACCCCATCAAACACTGTCCCCAAACACTGTCCCCCATCACACACTGTCCCCCATCACACACTGTCCCCCATCACACACTGTACCCCATCAAACACTGTCCCCAAACACTGTCCCCCATCACACACTGTCCCCCATCACACACTGTCCCCCATCACACACTGTCCCCCATCACACACTGTCCCCCATCACGCACTGTCCCCCATCACGCACTGTCCCCCATCACACACTGTCCCCCATCACACACTGTCCCCCATCACACACTGTCCCCCATCACACACTGTCCCCCATCACACACTGTCCCCCATCACACACTGTCCCCAAACACTGTCCCCCATCACACACTGTCCCCCATCACACACTGTCCCCCATCACACACTGTCCCCCATCATGCACTGTCCCCCATCACACACTGTCCCCCATCACACACTGTCCCCCATCACACACTGTCCCCAAACACTGTCCCCCATCACACACTGTCCCCAAACACTGTCCCCCATCACACACTGTCCCCCATCACACACTGTCCCCAAACACTGTCCCCCATCACACACTGTCCCCCATCACACACTGTCCCCAAACACTGTCCCCCATCACACACTGTCCCCCATCACACACTGTCCCCCATCACACACTGTCCCCCATCACACACTGTACCCCATCACACACTGTCCCCCATCACACACTGTCCCCCATCACACACTGTCCCCCATCACACACTGTCCCCCATCAAACACTGTACCCCATCACACACTGTCCCCCATCACACACTGTCCCCCATCACACACTGTCCCCCATCACACACTGTCCCCCATCACACACTGTCCCCAAACACTGTCCCCCATCACACACTGTCCCCCATCACACACTGTCCCCCATCAAACACTGTCCCCCATCACACACTGTCCCCAAACACTGTCCCCCATCACACACTGTCCCCCATCAAACACTGTCCCCCATCACACACTGTCCCCCATCACACACTGTCCCCCATCACACACTGTCCCCCATCACACACTGTACCCCATCACACACTGTCCCCATCACACACTGTCCCCCATCAAACACTGTCCCCCATCACACACTGTCCCCCATCAAACACTGTCCCCCATCACACACTGTCCCCCATCACACACTGTCCCCCATCAAACACTGTCCCCAAACACTGTCCCCCATCACACACTGTCCCCCATCACACACTGTCCCCAAACACTGTCCCCCATCACACACTGTCCCCCATCACACACTGTCCCCAAACACTGTCCCCCATCACACACTGTCCCCAAACACTGTCCCCCATCACACACTGTCCCCAAACACTGCCCCCCATCACACACTGTCCCCCATCACACACTGTCCCCAAACACTGCCCCCCATCACACACTGTCCCCCATCACACACTGTCCCCAAACACTGTCCCCCATCACACACTGTCCCCCATCACACACTGTCCCCCATCACACACTGTCCCCCATCACACACTGTCCCCCATCAGACACTGTCCCCAAACACTGTCCCCCATCACACACTGTCCCCCATCACACACTGTCCCCCATCACACACTGTCCCCCATCACACACTGTCCCCAAACACTGTCCCCCATCACACACTGTCCCCCATCACACACTGTCCCCCATCACACACTGTCCCCCATCACACACTGTACCCCATCACACACTGTCCCCCATCACACACTGTCCCCCATCACACACTGTCCCCCATCACACACTGTCCCCCATCACACACTGTCCCCCATCACACACTGTCCCCCATCACACACTGTCCCCCATCACACACTGTACCCCATCACACACTGTCCCCCATCACACACTGTCCCCAAACACTGTCCCCCATCACACACTGTCCCCCATCGTCCCCCATCACACACTGTCCCCCATCACACACTGTCCCCCATCACACACTGTCCCCCATCACACACTGTCCCCCATCACACACTGTCCCCCATCACACACTGTCCCCCATCACACACTGTACCCCATCACACACTGTCCCCCATCACACACTGTCCCCAAACACTGTCCCCCATCACACACTGTCCCCCATCACACACTGTCCCCCATCACACACTGTCCCCAAACACTGTCCCCCATCACACACTGTCCCCATACACTGTCCCCCATCACACACTGTCCCCCATCACACACTGTCCCCCATCACACACTGTCCCCCATCAAACACTGTCCCCCATCACACACTGTCCCCCATCACACACTGTCCCCCATCAAACACTGTCCCCAAACACTGTCCCCCATCACACACTGTCCCCCATCACACACTGTCCCCCATCAAACACTGTCCCCAATCACTGTACCCCATCACACACTGTCCCCCATCACACACTGTCCCCCATCACACACTGTCCCCCATCACACACTGTCCCCCATCAAACACTGTCCCCAAACACTGTCCCCCATCACACACTGTCCCCCATCACACACTGTCCCCCATCACACACTGTCCCCCATCACACACTGTCCCCCATCACGCACTGTCCCCCATCACACCCTGTCCCCCATCACAGACTGTCCCCCATCACACACTGTCCCCCATCACACACTGTCCCCCATCACACACTGTCCCCCATCACACACTGTCCCCCATCAAACACTGTCCCCCATCACACACTGTCCCCAAACACTGTCCCCCATCACACACTGTCCCCCATCACACACTGTCCCCAAACACTGTCCCCCATCACACACTGTCCCCCATCACACACTGTCCCCCATCACACACTGTCCCCCATCAAACACTGTCCCCCATCACACACTGTCCCCCATCACACACTGTCCCCAAACACTGTCCCCCATCACACACTGTCCCCCATCACACACTGTCCCCCATCACACACTGTCCCCCATCACACACTGTACCCCATCACACACTGTCCCCCATCACACACTGTCCCCCATCACACACTGTCCCCCATCACACACTGTCCCCCATCAAACACTGTACCCCATCACACACTGTCCCCCATCACACACTGTCCCCCATCACACACTGTCCCCCATCACACACTGTACCCCATCACACACTGTCCCCCATCACACACTGTCCCCCATCACACACTGTACCCCATCACACACTGTCCCCCATCACACACTGTCCCCCATCACACACTGTACCCCATCACACACTGTCCCCCATCACACACTGTCCCCCATCACACACTGTCCCCAAACACTGTCCCCCATCACACACTGTCCCCCATCACACACTGTCCCCCATCACACACTGTACCCCATCACACACTGTCCCCCATCACACACTGTCCCCCATCAAACACTGTCCCCCATCAAACACTGTCCCCCATCACACACTGTACCCCATCACACACTGTCCCCCATCACACACTGTCCCCCATCACACACTGTCCCCCATCACACACTGTCCCCCATCACACACTGTCCCCCATCACACACTGTCCCCAAACACTGTACCCCATCACACACTGTCCCCCATCACACACTGTCCCCCATCACACACTGTCCCCCATCACACACTGTCCCCAATCACTGTCCCCCATCACACACTGTCCCCCATCACACACTGTCCCCCATCACACACTGTCCCCCATCACACACTGTCCCCATCACACACTGTCCCCAAACACTGTCCCCCATCACACACTGTCCCCCATCACACACTGTCCCCCATCACACACTGTCCCCCATCACACACTGTCCCCAAACACTGTCCCCCATCACACACTGTCCCCATCACACACTGTCCCCAAACACTGTCCCCCATCACACACTGTCCCCCATCACACACTGTCCCCCATCACACACTGTCCCCCATCACACACTGTCCCCCATCACACACTGTCCCCCATCACACACTGTCCCCCATCACACACTGTCCCCCATCACACACTGTCCCCAAACACTGTCCCCCATCACACACTGTCCCCCATCAAACACTGTCCCCAATCACTGTACCCCATCACACACTGTCCCCCATCACACACTGTCCCCCATCACACACTGTCCCCCATCACACACTGTCCCCCATCACACACTGTCCCCCATCACACACTGTCCCCCATCACACACTGTCCCCCATCAAACACTGTCCCCCATCACACACTGTCCCCCATCAAACACTGTACCCCATCACACACTGTCCCCCATCACACACTGTCCCCCATCACACACTGTCCCCATCACACACTGTCCCCAAACACTGTCCCCATCACACACTGTCCCCCATCACACACTGTCCCCAAACACTGTCCCCCATCACACACTGTCCCCAAACACTGTCCCCCATCACACACTGTCCCCCATCACACACTGTCCCCAAACACTGTCCCCCATCACACACTGTCCCCAAACACTGCCCCCCATCACACACTGTCCCCCATCACACACTGTCCCCCATCACACACTGTCCCCCATCACACACTGTCCCCCATCACACACTGTCCCCCATCACACACTGTCCCCCATCACACACTGTCCCCCATCACACACTGTCCCCCATCACACACTGTCCCCCATCACACACTGTCCCCCATCAAACACTGTCCCCAAACACTGTCCCCCATCACACACTGTCCCCCATCACACACTGTCCCCCATCACACACTGTCCCCCATCACACACTGTCCCCCATCACACACTGTCCCCCATCACACACTGTCCCCCATCACACACTGTCCCCCATCACACACTGTCCCCCATCACACACTGTCCCCCATCACACACTGTACCCCATCACACACTGTCCCCAAACACTGTCCCCCATCACACACTGTCCCCCATCACACACTGTCCCCCATCACACACTGTCCCCCATCACACACTGTCCCCCATCACACACTGTCCCCCATCACACACTGTCCCCCATCACACACTGTCCCCCATCACACACTGTCCCCCATCACACACTGTCCCCCATCACACACTGTCCCCAAACACTGTCCCCCATCACACACTGTCCCCAAACACTGTCCCCCATCACACACTGTCCCCAAACACTGTCCCCCATCACACACTGTCCCCCATCACACACTGTCCCCCATCACACACTGTCCCCAAACACTGTCCCCCATCACACACTGTCCCCAAACACTGTCCCCCATCACACACTGTCCCCCATCACACACTGTCCCCCATCACACACTGTACCCAAACACTGTCCCCCATCACACACTGTCCCCCATCACACACTGTCCCCCATCACACACTGTCCCCCATCACACACTGTCCCCAAACACTGTCCCCCATCACACACTGTCCCCCATCACACACTGTCCCCCATCACACACTGTCCCCCATCACACACTGTCCCCCATCACACACTGTCCCCCATCACACACTGTCCCCCATCACACACTGTCCCCCATCACACACTGTCCCCCATCACACACTGTCCCCCATCACACACTGTCCCCAAACACTGTCCCCCATCACACACTGTCCCCAAACACTGTACCCCATCACACACTGTCCCCCATCACACACTGTCCCCCATCACACACTGTCCCCAAACACTGTCCCCCATCACACACTGTCCCCAAACACTGTACCCCATCACACACTGTCCCCCATCACACACTGTCCCCAAACACTGTCCCCCATCACACACTGTCCCCCATCACACACTGTCCCCCATCACACACTGTCCCCCATCACACACTGTCCCCCATCACACACTGTCCCCCATCACACACTGTCCCCCATCACACACTGTCCCCCATCACACACTGTCCCCAAACACTGTCCCCATCACACACTGTCCCCCATCACACACTGTCCCCAAACACTGTCCCCCATCACACACTGTCCCCCATCACACACTGTCCCCATCACACACTGTCCCCATCACACACTGTCCCCAAACACTGTCCCCATCACACACTGTCCCCCATCACACACTGTCCCCAAACACTGTCCCCCATCACACACTGTCCCCCATCACACACTGTCCCCCATCACACACTGTCCCCCATCACGCACTGTCCCCAAACACTGTCCCCCATCACACACTGTCCCCCATCACACACTGTCCCCCATCACACACTGTCCCCCATCACGCACTGTCCCCAAACACTGTCCCCCATCACACACTGTCCCCCATCACACACTGTACCCCATCACACACTGTCCCCCATCACACACTGTCCCCCATCACACACTGTCCCCCATCACACACTGTCCCCCATCACACACTGTCCCCCATCACACACTGTCCCCCATCACACACTGTCCCCAAACACTGTCCCCCATCACACACTGTCCCCCATCACACACTGTCCCCCATCACACACTGTCCCCAAACACTGTCCCCCATCACACACTGTCCCCCATCACACACTGTCCCCCATCACGCACTGTCCCCCATCACACACTGTCCCCCATCACGCACTGTCCCCCATCACACACTGTCCCCCATCACACACTGTCCCCCATCACACACTGTCCCCCATCACACACTGTCCCCCATCACACACTGTCCCCCATCACACACTGTCCCCAAACACTGTCCCCCATCACACACTGTCCCCCATCACACACTGTCCCCCATCACACACTGTCCCCCATCAAACACTGTCCCCATCACACACTGTTCGCAAACACTGCCCCCCATCACACACTGTCCCCCATCACACACTGTCCCCAAACACTGTCCCCCATCACACACTGTCCCCCATCACACACTGTCCCCCATCACACACTGTCCCCCATCACACACTGTCCCCCATCACACACTGTCCCCAAACACTGTACCCCATCACACACTGTCCCCCATCACACACTGTCCCCCATCACACACTGTCCCCCATCACACACTGTCCCCAATCACTGTCCCCCATCACACACTGTCCCCCATCACACACTGTCCCCCATCACACACTGTCCCCCATCACACACTGTCCCCATCACACACTGTCCCCAAACACTGTCCCCCATCACACACTGTCCCCCATCACACACTGTCCCCCATCACACACTGTCCCCCATCACACACTGTCCCCAATCACTGTCCCCCATCACACACTGTCCCCCATCACACACTGTCCCCCATCACACACTGTCCCCCATCACACACTGTCCCCATCACACACTGTCCCCCATCACACACTGTCCCCAAACACTGTCCCCCATCACACACTGTCCCCCATCAAACACTGTCCCCAATCACTGTACCCCATCACACACTGTCCCCCATCACACACTGTCCCCCATCACACACTGTCCCCCATCACACACTGTCCCCCATCACACACTGTCCCCCATCACACACTGTCCCCCATCACACACTGTCCCCCATCACACACTGTACCCCATCACACACTGTCCCCCATCAAACACTGTCCCCCATCACACACTGTCCCCCATCAAACACTGTACCCCATCACACACTGTCCCCCATCACACACTGTCCCCCATCACACACTGTCCCCCATCACACACTGTCCCCCATCACACACTGTCCCCCATCACACACTGTCCCCAAACACTGTCCCCCATCACACACTGTCCCCCATCACACACTGTCCCCCATCACACACTGTCCCCAAACACTGTCCCCCATCACACACTGTCCCCAAACACTGTCCCCCATCACACACTGTCCCCCATCACACACTGTCCCCAAACACTGTCCCCCATCACACACTGTCCCCAAACACTGCCCCCCATCACACACTGTCCCCCATCACACACTGTCCCCAAACACTGTCCCCCATCACACACTGTCCCCCATCACACACTGTCCCCCATCACACACTGTCCCCCATCACACACTGTCCCCCATCACACACTGTCCCCCATCACACACTGTCCCCCATCACACACTGTCCCCCATCACACACTGTCCCCCATCACACACTGTCCCCCATCACACACTGTCCCCCATCAAACACTGTCCCCAAACACTGTCCCCCATCACACACTGTCCCCCATCACACACTGTCCCCCATCACACACTGTCCCCCATCACACACTGTCCCCCATCACACACTGTCCCCCATCACACACTGTCCCCCATCACACACTGTCCCCCATCACACACTGTCCCCCATCACACACTGTCCCCCATCACACACTGTCCCCCATCACACACTGTACCCCATCACACACTGTCCCCCATCAAACACTGTCCCCCATCACACACTGTCCCCCATCACACACTGTCCCCCATCACACACTGTCCCCCATCACACACTGTCCCCCATCACACACTGTCCCCCATCACACACTGTCCCCAAACACTGTCCCCCATCACACACTGTCCCCCATCACACACTGTCCCCCATCACACACTGTCCCCAAACACTGTCCCCCATCACACACTGTCCCCCATCACACACTGTCCCCCATCACACACTGTCCCCCATCACACACTGTCCCCCATCACACACTGTCCCCCATCAAACACTGTCCCCCATCACACACTGTCCCCCATCAAACACTGTCCCCCATCACACACTGTCCCCCATCACAAACTGTCCCCCATCAAACACTGTCCCCCATCACACACTGTCCCCCATCACACACTGTCCCCCATCACACACTGTCCCCCATCACACACTGTCCCCCATCACACACTGTCCCCCATCACACACTGTCCCCCATCACACACTGTCCCCCATCACACACTGTCCCCCATCACACACTGTCCCCCATCACACACTGTCCCCCATCAAACACTGTCCCCCATCACACACTGTCCCCCATCAAACACTGTCCCCCATCACACACTGTCCCCCATCACACACTGTCCCCCATCAAACACTGTCCCCCATCACACACTGTCCCCCATCACACACTGTCCCCCATCACACACTGTCCCCCATCACACACTGTCCCCCATCACACACTGTCCCCCATCACACACTGTCCCCAAACACTGTCCCCCATCACACACTGTCCCCCATCACACACTGTCCCCCATCACACACTGTCCCCCATCACACACTGTACCCCATCACACACTGTCCCCCATCACACACTGTCCCCCATCACACACTGTCCCCCATCACACACTGTCCCCCATCACACACTGTCCCCCATCACACACTGTCCCCAAACACTGTCCCCCATCACACACTGTCCCCCATCGTCCCCCATCACACACTGTCCCCCATCACACACTGTCCCCCATCACACACTGTCCCCAAACACTGTCCCCCATCACACACTGTCCCCCATCACACACTGTCCCCCATCACACACTGTCCCCAAACACTGTCCCCCATCACACACTGTCCCCATACACTGTCCCCCATCACACACTGTCCCCCATCACACACTGTCCCCCATCACACACTGTCCCCAAACACTGTCCCCCATCACACACTGTCCCCCATCACACACTGTCCCCCATCACGCACTGTCCCCCATCACACCCTGTCCCCCATCACAGACTGTCCCCCATCACACACTGTCCCCCATCAAACACTGTCCCCCATCACACACTGTCCCCAAACACTGTCCCCCATCACACACTGTCCCCCATCACACACTGTCCCCAAACACTGTCCCCCATCACACACTGTCCCCCATCACACACTGTCCCCCATCACACACTGTCCCCCATCAAACACTGTCCCCCATCACACACTGTCCCCCATCACACACTGTCCCCAAACACTGTCCCCCATCACACACTGTCCCCCATCACACACTGTCCCCAAACACTGTCCCCCATCACACACTGTCCCCCATCACACACTGTCCCCCATCACACACTGTCCCCCATCACACACTGTCCCCCATCACACACTGTCCCCCATCACACACTGTCCCCCATCACACACTGTCCCCCATCACACACTGTCCCCCATCAAACACTGTCCCCCATCAAACACTGTCCCCCATCACACACTGTCCCCCATCACACACTGTACCCCATCACACACTGTCCCCCATCACACACTGTCCCCCATCACACACTGTCCCCCATCACACACTGTCCCCCATCACACACTGTCCCCCATCACACACTGTCCCCAAACACTGTCCCCCATCACACACTGTCCCCCATCACACACTGTCCCCAAACACTGTCCCCCATCACACACTGTCCCCCATCACACACTGTCCCCCATCACACACTGTCCCCCATCACACACTGTCCCCCATCACACACTGTCCCCCATCACACACTGTCCCCCATCACACACTGTACCCCATCACACACTGTCCCCCATCACACACTGTCCCCCATCACACACTGTCCCCAAACACTGTCCCCCATCACACACTGTCCCCCATCACACACTGTCCCCAAACACTGTCCCCCATCACACACTGTCCCCCATCACACACTGTCCCCCATCACACACTGTCCCCATCACACACTGTCCCCAAACACTGTCCCCCATCACACACTGTCCCCCATCACACACTGTCCCCCATCACACACTGTCCCCCATCACACACTGTCCCCCATCACACACTGTCCCCCATCACACACTGTCCCCCATCACACACTGTCCCCAAACACTGTACCCCATCACACACTGTCCCCCATCACACACTGTCCCCCATCACACACTGTCCCCCATCACACACTGTCCCCAATCACTGTCCCCCATCACACACTGTCCCCCATCACACACTGTCCCCCATCACACACTGTCCCCCATCACACACTGTCCCCCATCACACACTGTCCCCCATCACACACTGTCCCCCATCACACACTGTCCCCAAACACTGTACCCCATCACACACTGTCCCCCATCACACACTGTCCCCCATCACACACTGTCCCCCATCACACACTGTCCCCAAACACTGTCCCCCATCACACACTGTCCCCCATCACACACTGTCCCCCATCACACACTGTCCCCCATCACACACTGTCCCCAATCACTGTCCCCCATCACACACTGTCCCCCATCACACACTGTCCCCCATCACACACTGTCCCCATCACACACTGTCCCCCATCACACACTGTCCCCAAACACTGTCCCCCATCACACACTGTCCCCCATCAAACACTGTCCCCCATCACACACTGTCCCCAAACACTGTCCCCCATCACACACTGTCCCCCATCAAACACTGTCCCCCATCACACACTGTCCCCCATCACACACTGTCCCCCATCACACACTGTCCCCCATCACACACTGTACCCCATCACACACTGTCCCCCATCACACACTGTCCCCCATCAAACACTGTCCCCCATCACACACTGTCCCCCATCAAACACTGTCCCCCATCACACACTGTCCCCCATCACACACTGTCCCCCATCAAACACTGTCCCCAAACACTGTCCCCCATCACACACTGTCCCCCATCACACACTGTCCCCAAACACTGTCCCCCATCACACACTGTCCCCCATCACACACTGTCCCCAAACACTGTCCCCCATCACACACTGTCCCCAAACACTGTCCCCCATCACACACTGTCCCCAAACACTGCCCCCCATCACACACTGTCCCCCATCACACACTGTCCCCAAACACTGCCCCCCATCACACACTGTCCCCCATCACACACTGTCCCCAAACACTGTCCCCCATCACACACTGTCCCCCATCACACACTGTCCCCCATCACACACTGTCCCCCATCACACACTGTCCCCCATCAAACACTGTCCCCAAACACTGTCCCCCATCACACACTGTCCCCCATCACACACTGTCCCCCATCACACACTGTCCCCCATCACACACTGTCCCCAAACACTGTCCCCCATCACACACTGTCCCCCATCACACACTGTCCCCCATCACACACTGTCCCCCATCACACACTGTACCCCATCACACACTGTCCCCCATCACACACTGTCCCCCATCACACACTGTCCCCCATCACACACTGTCCCCCATCACACACTGTCCCCCATCACACACTGTCCCCCATCACACACTGTCCCCCATCACACACTGTCCCCCATCACACACTGTCCCCCATCACACACTGTACCCCATCACACACTGTCCCCCATCACACACTGTCCCCAAACACTGTCCCCCATCACACACTGTCCCCCATCGTCCCCCATCACACACTGTCCCCCATCACACACTGTCCCCCATCACACACTGTCCCCCATCACACACTGTCCCCCATCACACACTGTCCCCCATCACACACTGTCCCCCATCACACACTGTACCCCATCACACACTGTCCCCCATCACACACTGTCCCCAAACACTGTCCCCCATCACACACTGTCCCCCATCACACACTGTCCCCCATCACACACTGTCCCCAAACACTGTCCCCCATCACACACTGTCCCCATACACTGTCCCCCATCACACACTGTCCCCCATCACACACTGTCCCCCATCACACACTGTCCCCCATCAAACACTGTCCCCCATCACACACTGTCCCCCATCACACACTGTCCCCCATCAAACACTGTCCCCAAACACTGTCCCCCATCACACACTGTCCCCCATCACACACTGTCCCCCATCAAACACTGTCCCCAATCACTGTACCCCATCACACACTGTCCCCCATCACACACTGTCCCCCATCACACACTGTCCCCCATCACACACTGTCCCCCATCACACACTGTCCCCCATCACACACTGTCCCCCATCACACACTGTCCCCCATCACGCACTGTCCCCCATCACACCCTGTCCCCCATCACAGACTGTCCCCCATCACACACTGTCCCCCATCACACACTGTCCCCCATCACACACTGTCCCCCATCACACACTGTCCCCCATCAAACACTGTCCCCCATCACACACTGTCCCCAAACACTGTCCCCCATCACACACTGTCCCCCATCACACACTGTCCCCAAACACTGTCCCCCATCACACACTGTCCCCCATCACACACTGTCCCCCATCACACACTGTCCCCCATCAAACACTGTCCCCCATCACACACTGTCCCCCATCACACACTGTCCCCAAACACTGTCCCCCATCACACACTGTCCCCCATCACACACTGTCCCCCATCACACACTGTCCCCCATCACACACTGTACCCCATCACACACTGTCCCCCATCACACACTGTCCCCCATCACACACTGTCCCCCATCACACACTGTCCCCCATCAAACACTGTACCCCATCACACACTGTCCCCCATCACACACTGTCCCCCATCACACACTGTCCCCCATCACACACTGTACCCCATCACACACTGTCCCCCATCACACACTGTCCCCCATCACACACTGTACCCCATCACACACTGTCCCCCATCACACACTGTCCCCCATCACACACTGTACCCCATCACACACTGTCCCCCATCACACACTGTCCCCCATCACACACTGTCCCCAAACACTGTCCCCCATCACACACTGTCCCCCATCACACACTGTCCCCCATCACACACTGTACCCCATCACACACTGTCCCCCATCACACACTGTCCCCCATCAAACACTGTCCCCCATCAAACACTGTCCCCCATCACACACTGTACCCCATCACACACTGTCCCCCATCACACACTGTCCCCCATCACACACTGTCCCCCATCACACACTGTCCCCCATCACACACTGTCCCCCATCACACACTGTCCCCAAACACTGTACCCCATCACACACTGTCCCCCATCACACACTGTCCCCCATCACACACTGTCCCCCATCACACACTGTCCCCAATCACTGTCCCCCATCACACACTGTCCCCCATCACACACTGTCCCCCATCACACACTGTCCCCCATCACACACTGTCCCCATCACACACTGTCCCCAAACACTGTCCCCCATCACACACTGTCCCCCATCACACACTGTCCCCCATCACACACTGTCCCCCATCACACACTGTCCCCAAACACTGTCCCCCATCACACACTGTCCCCATCACACACTGTCCCCAAACACTGTCCCCCATCACACACTGTCCCCCATCACACACTGTCCCCCATCACACACTGTCCCCCATCACACACTGTCCCCCATCACACACTGTCCCCCATCACACACTGTCCCCCATCACACACTGTCCCCCATCACACACTGTCCCCAAACACTGTCCCCCATCACACACTGTCCCCCATCAAACACTGTCCCCAATCACTGTACCCCATCACACACTGTCCCCCATCACACACTGTCCCCCATCACACACTGTCCCCCATCACACACTGTCCCCCATCACACACTGTCCCCCATCACACACTGTCCCCCATCACACACTGTCCCCCATCAAACACTGTCCCCCATCACACACTGTCCCCCATCAAACACTGTACCCCATCACACACTGTCCCCCATCACACACTGTCCCCCATCACACACTGTCCCCATCACACACTGTCCCCAAACACTGTCCCCATCACACACTGTCCCCCATCACACACTGTCCCCAAACACTGTCCCCCATCACACACTGTCCCCAAACACTGTCCCCCATCACACACTGTCCCCCATCACACACTGTCCCCAAACACTGTCCCCCATCACACACTGTCCCCAAACACTGCCCCCCATCACACACTGTCCCCCATCACACACTGTCCCCCATCACACACTGTCCCCCATCACACACTGTCCCCCATCACACACTGTCCCCCATCACACACTGTCCCCCATCACACACTGTCCCCCATCACACACTGTCCCCCATCACACACTGTCCCCCATCACACACTGTCCCCCATCAAACACTGTCCCCAAACACTGTCCCCCATCACACACTGTCCCCCATCACACACTGTCCCCCATCACACACTGTCCCCCATCACACACTGTCCCCCATCACACACTGTCCCCCATCACACACTGTCCCCCATCACACACTGTCCCCCATCACACACTGTCCCCCATCACACACTGTCCCCCATCACACACTGTACCCCATCACACACTGTCCCCAAACACTGTCCCCCATCACACACTGTCCCCCATCACACACTGTCCCCCATCACACACTGTCCCCCATCACACACTGTCCCCCATCACACACTGTCCCCCATCACACACTGTCCCCCATCACACACTGTCCCCCATCACACACTGTCCCCCATCACACACTGTCCCCCATCACACACTGTCCCCAAACACTGTCCCCCATCACACACTGTCCCCAAACACTGTCCCCCATCACACACTGTCCCCAAACACTGTCCCCCATCACACACTGTCCCCCATCACACACTGTCCCCCATCACACACTGTCCCCAAACACTGTCCCCCATCACACACTGTCCCCAAACACTGTCCCCCATCACACACTGTCCCCCATCACACACTGTCCCCCATCACACACTGTACCCCAAAACACTGTCCCCCATCACACACTGTCCCCCATCACACACTGTCCCCCATCACACACTGTCCCCCATCACACACTGTCCCCAAACACTGTCCCCCATCACACACTGTCCCCCATCACACACTGTCCCCCATCACACACTGTCCCCCATCACACACTGTCCCCCATCACACACTGTCCCCCATCACACACTGTCCCCCATCACACACTGTCCCCCATCACACACTGTCCCCCATCACACACTGTCCCCAAACACTGTCCCCCATCACACACTGTCCCCAAACACTGTACCCCATCACACACTGTCCCCCATCACACACTGTCCCCCATCACACACTGTCCCCAAACACTGTCCCCCATCACACACTGTCCCCAAACACTGTACCCCATCACACACTGTCCCCCATCACACACTGTCCCCAAACACTGTCCCCCATCACACACTGTCCCCCATCACACACTGTCCCCCATCACACACTGTCCCCCATCACACACTGTCCCCCATCACACACTGTCCCCCATCACACACTGTCCCCCATCACACACTGTCCCCCATCACACACTGTCCCCAAACACTGTCCCCATCACACACTGTCCCCCATCACACACTGTCCCCCAACACACTGTCCCCCATCACACACTGTCCCCCATCACACACTGTCCCCATCACACACTGTCCCCCATCACACACTGTCCCCAAACACTGTCCCCCATCACACACTGTCCCCCAATCACACACTGTCCCCATAACACTGTCCCCCATCACACACTGTCCCCCATCACACACTGTCCCCCATCACACACTGTCCCCCATCACGCACTGTCCCCAAACACTGTCCCCCATCACACACTGTCCCCCATCACACACTGTCCCCCATCACACACTGTCCCCCATCACGCACTGTCCCCAAACACTGTCCCCCATCACACACTGTCCCCCATCACACACTGTACCCCATCACACACTGTCCCCCATCACACACTGTCCCCCATCACACACTGTCCCCCATCACACACTGTCCCCCATCACACACTGTCCCCCATCACACACTGTCCCCCATCACACACTGTCCCCCACAACACTGTCCCCCATCACACACTGTCCCCCATCACACACTGTCCCCCATCACACACTGTCCCCAAACACTGTCCCCCATCACACACTGTCCCCCATCACACACTGTCCCCCATCACGCACTGTCCCCCATCACACACTGTCCCCCATCACGCACTGTCCCCCATCACACACTGTCCCCCATCACACACTGTCCCCCATCACACACTGTCCCCCATCACACACTGTCCCCCATCACACACTGTCCCCCATCACACACTGTCCCCAAACACTGTCCCCCATCACACACTGTCCCCCATCACACACTGTCCCCCATCACACACTGTCCCCCATCAAACACTGTCCCCATCACACACTGTTCGCAAACACTGCCCCCCATCACACACTGTCCCCCATCACACACTGTCCCCAAACACTGTCCCCCATCACACACTGTCCCCCATCACACACTGTCCCCCATCACACACTGTCCCCCATCACACACTGTCCCCCATCACACACTGTCCCCAAACACTGTACCCCATCACACACTGTCCCCCATCACACACTGTCCCCCATCACACACTGTCCCCCATCACACACTGTCCCCAATCACTGTCCCCCATCACACACTGTCCCCCATCACACACTGTCCCCCATCACACACTGTCCCCCATCACACACTGTCCCCATCACACACTGTCCCCAAACACTGTCCCCCATCACACACTGTCCCCCATCACACACTGTCCCCCATCACACACTGTCCCCCATCACACACTGTCCCCAATCACTGTCCCCCATCACACACTGTCCCCCATCACACACTGTCCCCCATCACACACTGTCCCCCATCACACACTGTCCCCATCACACACTGTCCCCCATCACACACTGTCCCCAAACACTGTCCCCCATCACACACTGTCCCCCATCAAACACTGTCCCCAATCACTGTACCCCATCACACACTGTCCCCCATCACACACTGTCCCCCATCACACACTGTCCCCCATCACACACTGTCCCCCATCACACACTGTCCCCCATCACACACTGTCCCCCATCACACACTGTCCCCCATCACACACTGTACCCCATCACACACTGTCCCCCATCAAACACTGTCCCCCATCACACACTGTCCCCCATCAAACACTGTACCCCATCACACACTGTCCCCCATCACACACTGTCCCCCATCACACACTGTCCCCCATCACACACTGTCCCCCATCACACACTGTCCCCCATCACACACTGTCCCCAAACACTGTCCCCCATCACACACTGTCCCCCATCACACACTGTCCCCCATCACACACTGTCCCCAAACACTGTCCCCCATCACACACTGTCCCCAAACACTGTCCCCCATCACACACTGTCCCCCATCACACACTGTCCCCAAACACTGTCCCCCATCACACACTGTCCCCAAACACTGCCCCCCATCACACACTGTCCCCATCACACACTGTCCCCCATCACACACTGTCCCCCATCACACACTGTCCCCCATCACACACTGTCCCCCATCACACACTGTCCCCCATCACACACTGTCCCCCATCAAACACTGTCCCCCATCACACACTGTCCCCCATCAAACACTGTCCCCCATCACACACTGTCCCCCATCACACACTGTCCCCCATCAAACACTGTCCCCCATCACACACTGTCCCCCATCACACACTGTCCCCCATCACACACTGTCCCCCATCACACACTGTCCCCCATCACACACTGTCCCCCATCACACACTGTCCCCCATCACACACTGTCCCCAAACACTGTCCCCCATCACACACTGTCCCCCATCACACACTGTCCCCCATCACACACTGTCCCCCATCACACACTGTACCCCATCACACACTGTCCCCCATCACACACTGTCCCCCATCACACACTGTCCCCCATCACACACTGTCCCCCATCACACACTGTCCCCCATCACACACTGTCCCCCATCACACACTGTCCCCAAACACTGTCCCCCATCACACACTGTCCCCCATCGTCCCCCATCACACACTGTCCCCCATCCACACTGTCCCCCATCACACACTGTCCCCAAACACTGTCCCCCATCACACACTGTCCCCCATCACACACTGTCCCCCATCACACACTGTCCCCAACACTGTCCCCCATCACACACTGTCCCCATACACTGTCCCCCATCACACACTGTCCCCCATCACACACTGTCCCCCATCACACACTGTCCCCAAACACTGTCCCCCATCACACACTGTCCCCCATCACACACTGTCCCCCATCACGCACTGTCCCCCATCACACCCTGTCCCCCATCACAGACTGTCCCCCATCACACACTGTCCCCCATCAAACACTGTCCCCCATCACACACTGTCCCCAAACACTGTCCCCCATCACACACTGTCCCCCATCACACACTGTCCCCAAACACTGTCCCCCATCACACACTGTCCCCCATCACACACTGTCCCCCATCACACACTGTCCCCCATCAAACACTGTCCCCCATCACACACTGTCCCCCATCACACACTGTCCCCAAACACTGTCCCCCCATCACACACTGTCCCCCATCACACACTGTCCCCAAACACTGTCCCCCATCACACACTGTCCCCCATCACACACTGTCCCCCATCACACACTGTCCCCCATCACACACTGTCCCCCATCACACACTGTCCCCCATCACACACTGTCCCCCATCACACACTGTCCCCCATCACACACTGTCCCCCATCAAACACTGTCCCCCATCAAACACTGTCCCCCATCACACACTGTCCCCCATCACACACTGTACCCCATCACACACTGTCCCCCATCACACACTGTCCCCCATCACACACTGTCCCCCATCACACACTGTCCCCCATCACACACTGTCCCCCATCACACACTGTCCCCCAAACACTGTCCCCCATCACACACTGTCCCCCATCACACACTGTCCCCAAACACTGTCCCCCATCACACACTGTCCCCCATCACACACTGTCCCCCATCACACACTGTCCCCCATCACACACTGTCCCCCATCACACACTGTCCCCCATCACACACTGTCCCCCATCACACACTGTACCCCATCACACACTGTCCCCCATCACACACTGTCCCCCATCACACACTGTCCCCCATCACACACTGTCCCCAAACACTGTCCCCCATCACACACTGTCCCCCATCACACACTGTCCCCCATCACACACTGTCCCCCATCACACACTGTCCCCCATCACACACTGTCCCCAAACACTGTCCCCCATCACACACTGTCCCCCATCACACACTGTCCCCCATCACACACTGTCCCCATCACACACTGTCCCCAAACACTGTCCCCCATCACACACTGTCCCCCATCACACACTGTCCCCCATCACACACTGTCCCCCATCACACACTGTCCCCCATCACACACTGTCCCCCATCACACACTGTCCCCCATCACACACTGTCCCCAAACACTGTACCCCATCACACACTGTCCCCCATCACACACTGTACCCCATCACACACTGTCCCCCATCACACACTGTCCCCCATCACACACTGTCCCCAATCACTGTCCCCCATCACACACTGTCCCCCATCACACACTGTCCCCCATCACACACTGTCCCCCATCACACACTGTCCCCCATCACACACTGTCCCCCATCACACACTGTCCCCCATCACACACTGTCCCCAAACACTGTACCCCATCACACACTGTCCCCCATCACACACTGTCCCCCATCACACACTGTCCCCCATCACACACTGTCCCCAAACACTGTCCCCCATCACACACTGTCCCCCATCACACACTGTCCCCCATCACACACTGTCCCCCATCACACACTGTCCCCAATCACTGTCCCCCATCACACACTGTCCCCCATCACACACTGTCCCCCATCACACACTGTCCCCATCACACACTGTCCCCCATCACACACTGTCCCCAAACACTGTCCCCCATCACACACTGTCCCCCATCAAACACTGTCCCCAACAACTGTACCCCATCACACACTGTCCCCCATCACACACTGTCCCCCATCACGCACTGTCCCCCATCACACACTGTCCCCCATCACACACTGTCCCCCATCACACACTGTCCCCCATCACACACTGTCCCCCATCACACACTGTACCCCATCACACACTGTCCCCCATCACAGACTGTCCCCCATCACACACTGTCCCCCATCACACACTGCCCCATCACACACTGTCCCCCCATCACACCACTGTACCCCATCACACACTGTCCCCCATCAAACACTGTCCCCCATCACACACTGTCCCCCATCAAACACTGTACCCCATCACACACTGTCCCCCATCACACACTGTCCCCCATCACACACTGTCCCCCATCACACACTGTCCCCAAACACTGTCCCCCATCACACACTGTCCCCAAACACTGTCCCCCATCACACACTGTCCCCCATCACACACTGTCCCCAAACACTGTCCCCCATCACACACTGTCCCCAAACACTGCCCCCCATCACACACTGTCCCCCATCACACACTGTCCCCCATCACACACTGTCCCCATCACACACTGTCCCCCATCACACACTGTCCCCCATCACACACTGTCCCCCATCACACACTGTCCCCCATCACACACTGTCCCCCATCACACACTGTCCCCCATCACCACACTGTCCCCCATCAAACACTGTCCCCAAACACTGTCCCCCATCACACACTGTCCCCCATCACACACTGTCCCCCATCACACACTGTCCCCCATCACACACTGTCCCCCATCACACACTGTCCCCCATCACACACTGTCCCCCATCACACACTGTCCCCCATCACACACTGTCCCCCATCACACACTGTACCCCATCACACACTGTCCCCCATCAAACACTGTCCCCCATCACACACTGTCCCCCATCACACACTGTCCCCCATCACACACTGTCCCCCATCACACACTGTCCCCCATCACACACTGTCCCCCATCACACACTGTCCCCAAACACTGTCCCCCATCACACACTGTCCCCCATCACACACTGTCCCCCATCACATCCCCCATCACATCACTGTCCCCCCATCACACCACTGTCCCCCCCATCACACACTGTCCCCCATCACACACTGTCCCCCATCACACACTGTCCCCCATCACACACTGTCCCCCCATCACACACTGTCCCCCATCACACACTGTCCCCATCACACACTGTCCCCCATCACACACTGTCCCCCATCACACACTGTCCCCCATCACACACTGTCCCCCATCACACACTGTCCCCCATCACACACTGTCCCCCATCACACACTGTCCCCCATCACACACTGTCCCCATCACACACTGTACCCCCATCACACACTGTCCCCCATCACACACTGTACCCCATCACACACTGTCCCCCATCACACACTGTCCCCCATCAAACACTGTCCCCCATCACACACTGTCCCCCATCACACACTGTCCCCCATCACACACTGTCCCCATCACACACTGTCCCCCATCACACACTGTCCCCCATCAAACACTGTCCCCCATCACACACTGTCCCCCATCACACACTGTCCCCCATCACACACTGTCCCCCCATCACACACTGTCCCCCATCACACACTGTCCCCCATCACACACTGTCCCCCATCACACACTGTCCCCCATCACACACTGTCCCCCAAACACTGTCCCCCATCACACACTGTCCCCCATCACACACTGTCCCCCATCACACACTGTCCCCCATCACACACTGTCCCCCATCACACACTGTCCCCCATCACACACTGTCCCCAAACACTGTCCCCCATCAACACTGTCCCCCATCACACACTGTCCCCCATCACACACTGTCCCCCATCAAACACTGTCCCCATCACACACTGTTCGCAAACACTGCCCCCCATCACACACTGTCCCCCATCACACACTGTCCCCAAACACTGTCCCCCATCACACACTGTCCCCCATCACACACTGTCCCCCATCACACACTGTCCCCCCATCACACACTGTCCCCCATCACACACTGTCCCCAAACACTGTACCCCATCACACACTGTCCCCCATCACACACTGTCCCCCATCACACACTGTCCCCCATCACACACTGTCCCCCATCACACACTGTCCCCCATCACACACTGTCCCCCATCACACACTGTCCCCATCACACACTGTCCCCCAAACACTGTCCCCCATCACACACTGTCCCCCATCACACACTGTCCCCCATCACACACTGTCCCCCATCACACACTGTCCCCAATCACTGTCCCCCATCACACACTGTCCCCCATCACACACTGTCCCCCATCACACACTGTCCCCCATCACACACTGTCCCCATCACACACTGTCCCCCATCACACACTGTCCCCAAACACTGTCCCCCCATCACACACTGTCCCCCATCAAACACTGTCCCCAATCACTGTACCCCCATCACACACTGTCCCCCATCACACACTGTCCCCCATCACACACTGTCCCCCATCACACACTGTCCCCCATCACACACTGTCCCCCATCACACACTGTCCCCCATCACACACTGTCCCCCATCACACACTGTACCCCATCACACACTGTCCCCCATCAAACACTGTCCCCCATCACACACTGTCCCCCATCAAACACTGTACCCCATCACACACTGTCCCCCATCACACACTGTCCCCCATCACACACTGTCCCCCATCACACACTGTCCCCCATCACACACTGTCCCCCATCACACACTGTCCCCAAACACTGTCCCCCATCACACACTGTCCCCCATCACACACTGTCCCCCATCACACACTGTCCCCAAACACTGTCCCCCATCACACACTGTCCCCAAACACTGTCCCCCATCACACACTGTCCCCCATCACACACTGTCCCCAAACACTGTCCCCCATCACACACTGTCCCCAAACACTGCCCCCCATCACACACTGTCCCCCATCACACACTGTCCCCAAACACTGTCCCCCATCACACACTGTCCCCCATCACACACTGTCCCCCATCACACACTGTCCCCCATCACACACTGTCCCCCATCACACACTGTCCCCCATCACACACTGTCCCCCATCACACACTGTCCCCCATCACACACTGTCCCCCATCACACACTGTCCCCCATCACACACTGTCCCCATCACACACTGCCCCCCATCACACACTGTCCCCCATCACACACTGTCCCCAAACACTGTCCCCCATCACACACTGTCCCCCATCACACACTGTCCCCCATCACACACTGTCCCCCATCACACACTGTCCCCCATCACACACTGTCCCCCATCACACACTGTCCCCCATCACACACTGTCCCCCATCACACACTGTCCCCCATCACACACTGTCCCCCATCAAACACTGTCCCAACACTGTCCCCCATCACACACTGTCCCCCATCACACACTGTCCCCCATCACACACTGTCCCCCATCACACACTGTCCCCCATCACACACTGTCCCCCATCACACACTGTCCCCCATCACACACTGTCCCCCATCACACACTGTCCCCCATCACACACTGTCCCCCATCACACACTGTCCCCCATCACACACTGTACCCCATCACACACTGTCCCCCATCAAACACTGTCCCCCATCACACACTGTCCCCCATCACACACTGTCCCCCATCACACACTGTCCCCCATCACACACTGTCCCCCATCACACACTGTCCCCCATCACACACTGTCCCCAAACACTGTCCCCCATCACACACTGTCCCCCATCACACACTGTCCCCCATCACACACTGTCCCCAAACACTGTCCCCCATCACACACTGTCCCCCATCACACACTGTCCCCCATCACACACTGTCCCCCATCACACACTGTCCCCCATCACACACTGTCCCCCATCAAACACTGTCCCCCATCACACACTGTCCCCCATCAAACACTGTCCCCCATCACACACTGTCCCCCATCACACACTGTCCCCCATCAAACACTGTCCCCCATCACACACTGTCCCCCATCACACACTGTCCCCCATCACACACTGTCCCCCATCACACACTGTCCCCCATCACACACTGTCCCCCATCACACACTGTCCCCCATCACACACTGTCCCCAAACACTGTCCCCCATCACACACTGTCCCCCATCGTCCCCCATCACACACTGTCCCCCATCACACACTGTCCCCCATCACACACTGTCCCCAAACACTGTCCCCCATCACACACTGTCCCCCATCACACACTGTCCCCCATCACACACTGTCCCCAAACACTGTCCCCCATCACACACTGTCCCCATACACTGTCCCCCATCACACACTGTCCCCCATCACACACTGTCCCCCATCACACACTGTCCCCAAACACTGTCCCCCATCACACACTGTCCCCCATCACACACTGTCCCCCATCACGCACTGTCCCCCATCACACCCTGTCCCCCATCACAGACTGTCCCCCATCACACACTGTCCCCCATCAAACACTGTCCCCCATCACACACTGTCCCCAAACACTGTCCCCCATCACACACTGTCCCCCATCACACACTGTCCCCAAACACTGTCCCCCATCACACACTGTCCCCCATCACACACTGTCCCCCATCACACACTGTCCCCCATCACACACTGTCCCCCATCACACACTGTCCCCCATCACACACTGTCCCCCATCAAACACTGTCCCCCATCACACACTGTCCCCCATCACACACTGTCCCCCATCACACACTGTCCCCAAACACTGTCCCCCATCACACACTGTCCCCCATCACACACTGTCCCCAAACACTGTCCCCCATCACACACTGTCCCCCATCACACACTGTCCCCCATCACACACTGTCCCCCATCACACACTGTCCCCCATCACACACTGTCCCCCATCACACACTGTCCCCCATCACACACTGTCCCCCATCACACACTGTCCCCCATCAAACACTGTCCCCCATCAAACACTGTCCCCCATCACACACTGTCCCCCATCACACACTGTACCCCATCACACACTGTCCCCCATCACACACTGTCCCCCATCACACACTGTCCCCAAACACTGTCCCCCATCACACACTGTCCCCCATCACACACTGTCCCCAAACACTGTCCCCCATCACACACTGTCCCCCATCACACACTGTCCCCCATCACACACTGTCCCCCATCACACACTGTCCCCCATCACACACTGTACCCCATCACACACTGTCCCCCATCACACACTGTCCCCCATCACACACTGTCCCCCATCACACACTGTCCCCCATCACACACTGTACCCCATCACACACTGTCCCCCATCACACACTGTCCCCCATCACACACTGTCCCCCATCACACACTGTCCCCAAACACTGTCCCCCATCACACACTGTCCCCCATCACACACTGTCCCCCATCACACACTGTCCCCCATCACACACTGTCCCCCATCACACACTGTCCCCAAACACTGTCCCCCATCACACACTGTCCCCCATCACACACTGTCCCCCATCACACACTGTCCCCATCACACACTGTCCCCAAACACTGTCCCCCATCACACACTGTCCCCCATCACACACTGTCCCCCATCACACACTGTCCCCCATCACACACTGTCCCCCATCACACACTGTCCCCCATCACACACTGTCCCCCATCACACACTGTCCCCAAACACTGTACCCCATCACACACTGTCCCCCATCACACACTGTCCCCCATCACACACTGTCCCCCATCACACACTGTCCCCCATCACACACTGTCCCCCATCACACACTGTCCCCAATCACTGTCCCCCATCACACACTGTCCCCCATCACACACTGTCCCCCATCACACACTGTCCCCCATCACACACTGTCCCCCATCACACACTGTCCCCCATCACACACTGTCCCCCATCACACACTGTACCCCATCACACACTGTCCCCCATCGTCCCCCATCACACACTGTCCCCCATCACACACTGTCCCCCATCACACACTGTCCCCCATCACACACTGTCCCCCATCACACACTGTCCCCAAACACTGTACCCCATCACACACTGTCCCCCATCACACACTGTCCCCCATCACACACTGTCCCCCATCACACACTGTCCCCAATCACTGTCCCCCATCACACACTGTCCCCCATCACACACTGTCCCCCATCACACACTGTCCCCCATCACACACTGTCCCCCATCACACACTGTCCCCCATCACACACTGTCCCCCATCACACACTGTCCCCCATCGTCCCCCATCACACACTGTCCCCCATCACACACTGTCCCCCATCACACACTGTCCCCAAACACTGTACCCCATCACACACTGTCCCCCATCACACACTGTCCCCCATCACACACTGTCCCCCATCACACACTGTCCCCAATCACTGTCCCCCATCACACACTGTCCCCCATCACACACTGTCCCCCATCACACACTGTCCCCCATCACACACTGTCCCCCATCACACACTGTCCCCCATCACACACTGTCCCCCATCACACACTGTCCCCAAACACTGTACCCCATCACACACTGTCCCCCATCACACACTGTCCCCCATCACACACTGTCCCCCATCACACACTGTCCCCAATCACTGTCCCCCATCACACACTGTCCCCCATCACACACTGTCCCCCATCACACACTGTCCCCCATCACACACTGTCCCCCATCACACACTGTCCCCCATCACACACTGTCCCCCATCACACACTGTACCCCATCACACACTGTCCCCCATCGTCCCCCATCACACACTGTCCCCCATCACACACTGTCCCCCATCACACACTGTCCCCAAACACTGTACCCCATCACACACTGTCCCCCATCACACACTGTCCCCCATCACACACTGTCCCCCATCACACACTGTCCCCAATCACTGTCCCCCATCACACACTGTCCCCCATCACACACTGTCCCCCATCACACACTGTCCCCATCACACACTGTCCCCCATCACACACTGTCCCCAAACACTGTCCCCCATCACACACTGTCCCCCATCAAACACTGTCCCCAATCACTGTACCCCATCACACACTGTCCCCCATCACACACTGTCCCCCATCACGCACTGTCCCCCATCACACACTGTCCCCCATCACACACTGTCCCCCATCACACACTGTCCCCCATCACACACTGTCCCCCATCACACACTGTCCCCCATCACACACTGTCCCCCATCACACACTGTCCCCCATCACACACTGTCCCCCATCACACACTGTCCCCCATCACAGACTGTCCCCCATCACACACTGTCCCCCATCACACACTGTCCCCCATCACACACTGTCCCCCATCACACACTGTACCCCATCACACACTGTCCCCCATCAAACACTGTCCCCCATCACACACTGTCCCCCATCACACACTGTCCCCCATCACACACTGTCCCCCATCACACACTGTCCCCCATCACACACTGTCCCCCATCACACACTGTACCCCATCACACACTGTCCCCCATCAAACACTGTACCCCATCACACACTGTCCCCCATCAAACACTGTCCCCCATCACACACTGTCCCCCATCACACACTGTCCCCAAACACTGTCCCCCATCACACACTGTCCCCCATCACACACTGTCCCCCATCACACACTGTCCCCCATCACACACTGTCCCCCATCACACACTGTCCCCCATCACACACTGTCCCCCATCACACACTGTCCCCCATCACACACTGTCCCCAAACACTGTCCCCCATCACACACTGTCCCCAAACACTGTCCCCCATCACACACTGTCCCCCATCACACACTGTCCCCAAACACTGTCCCCCATCACACACTGTCCCCAAACACTGCCCCCCATCACACACTGTCCCCCATCACACACTGTCCCCCATCACACACTGTCCCCCATCACACACTGTCCCCCATCACACACTGTCCCCCATCACACACTGTCCCCAAACACTGTCCCCCATCACACACTGTCCCCCATCACACACTGTCCCCAAACACTGTCCCCCATCACACACTGTCCCCAAACACTGCCCCCCATCACACACTGTCCCCCATCACACACTGTCCCCCATCACACACTGTCCCCCATCACACACTGTCCCCCATCACACACTGTCCCCCATCACACACTGTCCCCCATCACACACTGTCCCCCATCACACACTGTCCCCCATCACACACTGTCCCCCATCACACACTGTCCCCCATCACACACTGTCCCCCATCACACACTGTCCCCCATCACACACTGTCCCCCATCACACACTGTCCCCCATCACACACTGTCCCCCATCACACACTGTCCCCATCACACACTGTCCCCCATCACACACTGTCCCCCATCACACACTGTACCCCATCACACACTGTCCCCCATCACACACTGTCCCCCATCACACACTGTACCCCATCACACACTGTCCCCCATCACACACTGTCCCCCATCACACACTGTCCCCCATCACACACTGTCCCCCATCACACACTGTCCCCCATCACACACTGTCCCCCATCACACACTGTCCCCAAACACTGTCCCCCATCACACACTGTCCCCCATCACACACTGTCCCCCATCACACACTGTCCCCCATCACACACTGTCCCCCATCACACACTGTCCCCAAACACTGTCCCCCATCACACACTGTCCCCCATCACACACTGTCCCCCATCACACACTGTCCCCCATCAAACACTGTACCCCATCACACACTGTCCCCAAACACTGTCCCCCATCACACACTGTCCCCCATCACACACTGTCCCCCATCACACACTGTCCCCAAACACTGTCCCCCATCACACACTGTCCCCCATCAAACACTGTCCCCAAACACTGTCCCCCATCACACACTGTCCCCCATCACACACTGTCCCCCATCACACACTGTCCCCCATCACACACTGTCCCCAAACACTGTCCCCCATCACACACTGTCCCCCATCACACACTGTCCCCCATCACACACTGTCCCCCATCACACACTGTCCCCAAACACTGTCCCCCATCACACACTGTCCCCCATCACACACTGTCCCCCATCACACACTGTCCCCCATCAAACACTGTCCCCCATCACACACTGTCCCCCATCACGCACTGTCCCCATCACACACTGTCCCCCATCACACACTGTCCCCCATCACACACTGTCCCCCATCACACACTGTCCCCATCACACACTGTCCCCCATCACACACTGTCCCCATCACACACTGTCCCCCATCACACACTGTCCCCCATCACGCACTGTCCCCATCACACACTGTCCCCCATCACGCACTGTCCCCAAACACTGTCCCCCATCACACACTGTCCCCCATCACACACTGTCCCCCATCACACACTGTCCCCAAACACTGTCCCCCATCACACACTGTCCCCAAACACTGTCCCCCATCACACACTGTCCCCCATCACACACTGTCCCCCATCACACACTGTCCCCCATCACACACTGTCCCCAAACACTGTCCCCCATCACACACTGTCCCCCATCACACACTGTCCCCCATCACACACTGTCCCCCATCACACACTGTCCCCCATCACACACTGTCCCCCATCACACACTGTCCCCCATCACACACTGTCCCCCATCACACACTGTCCCCCATCACACACTGTCCCCCATCACACACTGTCCCCCATCACACACTGTCCCCAAACACTGTCCCCCATCACACACTGTCCCCCATCACACACTGTCCCCAAACACTGTCCCCCATCACACACTGTCCCCAAACACTGTCCCCCATCACACACTGTCCCCCATCACACACTGTACCCCATCACACACTGTCCCCAAACACTGTCCCCCATCACACACTGTCCCCCATCACACACTGTCCCCCATCACACACTGTCCCCCATCACACACTGTCCCCCATCACACACTGTCCCCCATCACACACTGTACCCCATCACACACTGTCCCCCATCACACACTGTCCCCCATCAAACACTGTCCCCCATCACACACTGTACCCCATCACACACTGTCCCCAAACACTGTCCCCCATCACACACTGTCCCCCATCACACACTGTCCCCAAACACTGTCCCCCATCACACACTGTCCCCCATCACACCCTGTCCCCCATCACACACTGTCCCCATCACACACTGTCCCCCATCACACACTGTCCCCAAACACTGTCCCCCATCAAACACTGTACCCCATCACACACTGTCCCCAAACACTGTCCCCCATCACACACTGTCCCCCATCACACACTGTCCCCCATCAAACACTGTCCCCCATCACACACTGTCCCCCATCACACACTGTCCCCCATCAAACACTGTCCCCAAACACTGTCCCCCATCACAGACTGTCCCCCATCACACACTGTCCCCCATCACACACTGTCCCCCATCACACACTGTCCCCCATCACACACTGTCCCCCATCAAACACTGTCCCCCATCACACACTGTCCCCCATCAAACACTGTCCCCCATCACACACTGTCCCCCATCACACACTGTCCCCCATCACACACTGTCCCCCATCACACACTGTCCCCCATCACACACTGTCCCCCATCACACACTGTCCCCCATCACACACTGTCCCCCATCACGCACTGTCCCCCATCACGCACTGTCCCCCATCACACACTGTCCCCCATCACACACTGTCCCCAAACACTGTCCCCCATCACACACTGTCCCCAAACACTGTACCCCATCACACACTGTCCCCCATCACGCACTGTCCCCCATCACACACTGTCCCCCATCACACACTGTCCCCAAACACTGTCCCCCATCACACACTGTCCCCAAACACTGTACCCCATCACACACTGTCCCCCATCACACACTGTCCCCCATCACACACTGTCCCCCATCACACACTGTCCCCCATCACACACTGTCCCCCATCACACACTGTCCCCCATCACACACTGTCCCCAAACACTGTCCCCCATCACACACTGTCCCCAAACACTGTACCCCATCACGCACTGTCCCCCATCACACACTGTCCCCAAACACTGTACCCCATCACGCACTGTCCCCCATCACACACTGTCCCCCATCACACACTGTCCCCAAACACTGCCCCCCATCACACACTGTCCCCCATCACACACTGTCCCCCATCACACACTGTCCCCCATCACACACTGTCCCCAAACACTGCCCCCCATCACACACTGTCCCCCATCACACACTGTCCCCCATCACACACTGTCCCCCATCACACACTGTCCCCAAACACTGCCCCCCATCACACACTGTCCCCCATCACACACTGTCCCCAAACACTGTCCCCCATCACACACTGTCCCCAAACACTGTCCCCCATCACACACTGTCCCCCATCACACACTGTCCCCCATCACACACTGTCCCCCATCACACACTGTCCCCAAACACTGTCCCCCATCACACACTGTCCCCCATCACACACTGTCCCCCATCACACACTGTCCCCCATCACACACTGTCCCCCATCACACACTGTCCCCAAACACTGCCCCCCATCACACACTGTCCCCCATCACACACTGTCCCCCATCACACACTGTCCCCCATCACACACTGTCCCCCATCACACACTGTCCCCCATCACACACTGTCCCCAAACACTGTCCCCCATCACACACTGTCCCCCATCACACACTGTCCCCCATCACACACTGTCCCCCATCAAACACTGTCCCCCATCACACACTGTCCCCCATCACACACTGTCCCCCATCACACACTGTCCCCCATCACACACTGTCCCCAAACACTGTCCCCCATCACACACTGTCCCCCATCACACACTGTCCCCCATCACACACTGTCCCCCATCACACACTGTCCCCCATCACACACTGTCCCCCATCACACACTGTCCCCCATCACACACTGTCCCCCATCACACACTGTCCCCCATCACACACTGTACCCCATCACACACTGTCCCCAAACACTGTCCCCCATCACACACTGTCCCCCATCACACACTGTCCCCATCACACACTGTCCCCCATCACACACTGTCCCCAAACACTGTCCCCCATCACACACTGTCCCCCATCACACACTGTCCCCCATCACACACTGTCCCCCATCACACACTGTCCCCCATCACACACTGTCCCCCATCACACACTGTCCCCCATCACACACTGTCCCCCATCACACACTGTCCCCCATCACGCACTGTCCCCCATCACAACTGTCCCCCATCACACACTGTCCCCCCATCACACACCTGTCCCCCCATCCCAACCCAACACCTGTCCCCCGGCCCCATCACATACTGTCCCCCATCACACACTGTCCCCCATACACTGCCCCCATCACACACTGTCCCCCATCACACACTGTCCCCCATCACACACTGTCCCCAAACACTGTCCCCCATCACACACTGTCCCCCATCACACACTGTCCCCCATCACACACTGTCCCCCACTCACACACTGTCCCCCATCACACACTGTCCCCCATCACACACTCCGTCCCCCATCACACACTGTCCCCAAACACTGTCCCCCATCACACACTGTCCCAGGACAGGTACAGCACGGGGTTAGATACAGAGTAAAGCTCCGTCTACACTGTCCCCATCAAACACTCCCAGGACAGGTACAGCACGGGGTTAGATACAGAGTAAAGCTCCCTCTACACTGTCCCCTTCAAACACTCCCAGGACAGGTACAGCACGGGGTTAGATACAGAGTAGCTCCCTCTACACTGTCCCCATCAACACCCCAGGACAGGTACACTGTCCCCCATCAAACACTCCCAGGACAGGTACAGCACGGGGTTAGATACAGAGTAAAGCTCCCTCTACACTGTCCCCATCAAACACTCCCAGGACAGGTACAGCACGGGGTTAGATACAGAGTAAAGCTCCATCTACACTGTCCCCATCAAACACTCCCAGGACAGGTACAGCACGGGGTTAGATACAGAGTAAAGCTCCCTCTACACTGTCCCCATCAAACACTCCCAGGACAGGTACAGCACGGGGTTAGATACAGAGTAAAGCTCCCTCTACACTGTCCCCATCAAACACTCCCAGGACAGGTACAGCACGGGGTTAGATACAGAGTAAAGCTCCCTCTACACTGTCCCCCATCAAACACTCCCAGGTCAGGTACAGCACGGGGTTAGATACAGAGTAACGCTCCCTCTACACTGTCCCCCATCAAACACTCCCAGGTCAGGTACAGCACGGGGTTAGATACAGAGTAAAGCTCCCTCTACACTGTCCCCCATCAAACACTCCCAGGTCAGGTACAGCACGGGGTTAGATACAGAGTAAAGCTCCCTCTACACTGTCCCCATCAAACACTCCCAGGACAGGTACAGCACGGGGTTAGATACAGAGTAACGCTCCCTCTGCACTGTCCCCCATCAAACACTCCCAGGTCAGGTACAGCACGGGGTTAGATACAGAGTAAAGCTCCCTCTACACTGTCCCCCATCAAACACTCCCAGGACAGGTACAGCACGGGGTTAGATACAGAGTAAAGCTCCCTCTACACTGTCCCCCATCAAACACTCCCAGGACAGGTACAACACGGGGTTAGATACAGAGTAAAGCTCCCTCTACACTGTCCCCATCAAACACTCCCAGGACAGGTACAGCACGGGGTTAGATACAGAGTAACGCTCCCTCTGCACTGTCCCCCATCAAACACTCCCAGGTCAGGTACAGCACGGGGTTAGATACAGAGTAAAGCTCCCTCTACACTGTCCCCATCAAACACTCCCAGGACAGGTACAGCACGGGGTTAGATACAGAGTAAAGCTCCCTCTACACTGTCCCCATCAAACACTCCCAGGACAGGTACAGCACGGGGTTAGATACAGAGTAACGCTCCCTCTGCACTGCCCCCATCAAACACTCCCAGGACAGGTACAGCACGGGGTTAGATACAGAGTAACGCTCCCTCTGCACTGTAACCGCTGTGAGTTTGTGTGAACATCTTCACAGTCGCTGCTGCCCTCTCCCGCCTCTCTCGAGAATTGATTTCTCATCGTATCCTCCTCCCCCACACGGGCGCCCGCGTGGGACTCAGCGCATGTACTCGTGCAGGAAGGGGAAGTGGTGAGAGCTGTGATGCTCAGAGACAGCGCGGCAGTGAGAGAGAGTGAGACTGCACAGAGCAGCCTTTAACCCCATCCGCCGCTCTCTTCCCAACCCCCACGGCCGTGCCGAGGCTGAAATTACCGACAATTCAGCGGAGATTCCGTGGGTCGACGGAGCGCCACTGAGGTGAGCTTGGTTGTGGAGATCTTTCCTTCATCGGAATCAGTTCCGCATCAGATCTGCAGCGCGAGGTTTGTATTGCAACACTGGGTGGCACGGTGGCACAGTGGTTAGCGCTGCTGCCTCACAGCGCCAGGGACCCGGGTTCGATTCCCGGGGGCACGGTGACACAGTGGTTAGCGCTGCTGCCTCACAGCGCCAGGGACCCGGGTTCGATTCCCGGGGGCACGGTGACACAGTGGTTAGCATTGCTGCCTCACAGCGCCAGGGCCCCGGGTTCGATTCCCGGGGGCACGGTGACACAGTGGTTAGCACTGCTGCGTCACAGCGCCAGGGACCCGGGTTCGATTCCCGGGGGCACGGTGACACAGTGGTTAACGCTGCTGCCTCACAGCGCCAGGGACCCGGGTTCGATTCCCGGGGGCACGGTGACACAGTGGTTAGCGCTGCTGCCTCACAGCGCCAGGGACCCGGGTTCGATTCCCGGCTTGGGTCACTGTCTGTGAGGCAGCAGCGCTAACCACTGTGTCACCGTGCCCCCGGGAATCGAACCCGGGTCCCTGGCGCTGTGAGGCAGCAGCGCTAACCACTGTGCCACCGTGCCCCCGGGAATCGAACCCGGGGCCCTGGCGCTGTGAGGCAGCAGTGCTCACCACTGTGTCACCGTGCCCCCGGGAATCGAACCCGGGTCCCTGGCGCTGTGAGGCAGCAGTGCTGAGCACTGTGTCACCGTGCCCCCGGGAATCGAACCCGGGTCCCTGGCGCTGTGAGGCAGCAGTGCTAACCACTGTGTCACCGTGCCCCCGGGAATCGAACCCGGGTCCCTGGCGCTGTGAGGCAGCAGCGCTAACCACTGTGTCACCGTGCCCCCGGGAATCGAACCCGGGTCCCTGGCGCTGTGAGGCAGCAGCGCTAACCACTGTGTCACCGTGCCCCCGGGAATGGAACCCGGGTCCCTGGCGCTGTGAGGCAGCAGCGCTAACCACTGTGTCACCGTGCTGCTCCAGATCTCTGGGTGCAAAGTTGTACAGAATAAAACATAAAACTCTCAACAAAACTTCCTAACCAGGGAGAGGGACATCTCCAGGTGGAATTACACACACACCACCATCATCACTGCAGTCCCAGGGCAAACACATATCAGACAATGTGTGTGGAACCCGTACCCCAGTGAGAGTCAGTGTGTGTGGGACCCGTACCCCAGTGAGAGTCAGTGTGTGTGGGACCCGTACCCCAGTGAGAGTCAGTGTGTGTGGGACCCGTACCCCAGTGAGAGTCAGTGTGTGTGGAACCCGTACCCCAGTGAGAGTCAGTGTGTGTGGAACCCGTACCCCAGTGAGAGTCAGTGTGTGTGGGACCCGTACCCCAGTGAGAGTCAGTGTGTGTGGAACCTGTACCCCAGTGAGAGTCAGTGTGTGTGGGACCCGTACCCCAGTGAGAGTCAGTGTGTGTGGGACCCGTACCCCAGTGAGAGTCAGTGTGTGTGGAACCCGTACCCCAGTGAGAGTCAGTGTGTGTGGGACCCGTACCCCAGTGAGAGTCAGTGTGTGTGGGACCCGTACCCCAGTGAGAGTCAGTGTGTGTGGAACCCGTACCCCAGTGAGAGTCAGTGTGTGTGGGACCCGTACCCCAGTGAGAGTCAGTGTGTGTGGGACCCGTACCCCAGTGAGAGTCAGTGTGTGTGGGACCCGTACCCCAGTGAGAGTCAGTGTGTGTGGAACCTGTACCCCAGTGAGAGTCAGTGTGTGTGGAACCCGTACCCCAGTGAGAGTCAGTGTGTGTGGGACCCGTACCCCAGTGAGAGTCAGTGTGTGTGGGACCCGTACCCCAGTGAGAGTCAGTGTGTGTGGGACCCGTACCCCAGTGAGAGTCAGTGTGTGTGGAACCCGTACCCCAGTGAGAGTCAGTGTGTGTTGGACCCGTACCCCAGTGAGAGTCAGTGTGTGTGGGACCCGTACCCCAGTGAGAGTCAGTGTGTGTGGGACCCATACCCCAGTGAGAGTCAGTGTGTGTGGAACCCGTACCCCAGTGAGAGCCAGTGTGTGTGGGACCCGTACCCCAGTGAGAGTCAGTGTGTGTGGGACCCTTACCCCAGTGAGAGTCAGTGTGTGTGGAACCTGTACCCCAGTGAGAGTCAGTGTGTGTGGAACCCGTACCCCAGTGAGAGTCAGTGTGTGTGGGACCCGTACCCCAGTGAGAGTCAGTGTGTGTGGGACCCGTACCCCAGTGAGAGTCAGTGTGTGTGGGACCCGTACCCCAGTGAGAGTCAGTGTGTGTCGAACCCGTACCCCAGTGAGAGTCAGTGTGTGTTGGACCCGTACCCCAGTGAGAGTCAGTGTGTGTGGGACCCGTACCCCAGTGAGAGTCAGTGTGTGTGGAACCCGTACCCCAGTGAGAGTCTGTGTGTGTGGAACCCGTACCCCAGTGAGAGTCAGTGTGTGTGGGACCCGTACCCCAGTGAGAGTCAGTGTGTGTGGGACCCGTACCCCAGTGAGAGTCAGTGTGTGTGGGACCCGTACCCCAGTGAGAGTCAGTGTGTGTGGAACCCGTACCCCAGTGAGAGTCAGTGTGTGTGGAACCCGTACCCCAGTGAGAGTCAATGTGTGTGGAACCCGTACCCCAGTGAGAGTCAGTGTGTGTGGGACCCGTACCCCAGTGAGAGTCAGTGTGTGTGGAACCTGTACCCCAGTGAGAGTCAGTGTGTGTGGAACCCGTACCCCAGTGAGAGTCAGTGTGTGTGGGACCCGTACCCCAGTGAGAGTCAGTGTGTGTGGAACCCGTACCCCAGTGAGAGTCAGTGTGTGTGGGACCCGTACCCCAGTGAGAGTCAGTGTGTGTGGGACCCGTACCCCAGTGAGAGTTAGTGTGTGTGGAACCCGTACCCCAGTGAGAGTCAGTGTGTGTGGGACCCGTACCCCAGTGAGAGTCAGTGTGTGTGGGACCCGTACCCCAGTGAGAGTCAATGTGTGTGGAACCCGTACCCCAGTGAGAGTCAGTGTGTGTGGAACCTGTACCCCAGTGAGAGTCAGTGTGTGTGGGTCCCGTACCCCAGTGAGAGTCAGTGTGTGTGGGACCCGTACCCCAGTGAGAGTCAGTGTGTGTGGGACCCGTACCCCAGTGAGAGTCAGTGTGTGTGGAACCTGTACCCCAGTGAGAGTCAGTGTGTGTGGAACCCGTACCCCAGTGAGAGTCAGTGTGTGTGGGACCCGTACCCCAGTGAGAGTCAGTGTGTGTGGGACCCGTACCCCAGTGAGAGTCAGTGTGTGTGGGACCCGTACCCCAGTGAGAGTCAGTGTGTGTGGAACCCGTACCCCAGTGAGAGTCAGTGTGTGTTGGACCCGTACCCCAGTGAGAGTCAGTGTGTGTGGGACCCGTACCCCAGTGAGAGTCAGTGTGTGTGGGACCCGTACCCCAGTGAGAGTCAGTGTGTGTGGAACCCGTACCCCAGTGAGAGCCAGTGTGTGTGGGACCCGTACCCCAGTGAGAGTCAGTGTGTGTGGGACCCTTACCCCAGTGAGAGTCAGTGTGTGTGGAACCTGTACCCCAGTGAGAGTCAGTGTGTGTGGAACCCGTACCCCAGTGAGAGTCAGTGTGTGTGGGACCCGTACCCCAGTGAGAGTCAGTGTGTGTGGGACCCGTACCCCAGTGAGAGTCAGTGTGTGTGGGACCCGTACCCCAGTGAGAGTCAGTGTGTGTCGAACCCGTACCCCAGTGAGAGTCAGTGTGTGTTGGACCCGTACCCCAGTGAGAGTCAGTGTGTGTGGGACCCGTACCCCAGTGAGAGTCAGTGTGTGTGGAACCCGTACCCCAGTGAGAGTCAGTGTGTGTGAGACCCGTACCCCAGTGAGAGTCAGTGTGTGTGGAACCCGTACCCCAGTGAGAGTCAGTGTGTGGGGGACCCGTACCCCAGTGAGAGTCAGTGTGTGTGGGACCCGTACCGCAGTGAGAGTCAGTGTGTGTGGGACCCGTACCCCAGTGAGAGTCAGTGTGTGTGGGACCCGTACCCCAGTGAGAGTCAGTGTGTGTGGGACCCGTACCCCAGTGAGAGTCAGTGTGTGTGGGACCCGTACCCCAGTGAGAGTCATCACTGAATCATCCAATAAGATTAAGGGATGTTTCTGGCGAACGCGAGGTCTTGTGAGATTGATTTTGGAAGACGGTTCAAGCGAAGAGGAGGCCATTCAGCCCCTCGATCCCGCTCTGCTGTTCAATAGGGTCTGGGCGGATCGGAGTTTCCTCATGTCCACTTGCCTGCCCTTTCCCGTCCCCCCTTCCCACCCGATCAAAACCCAACCAATGGTGTTTGGAGCCTGTGCTGATTGGTCGGTTGAATGTTGGGGTACGGGTCCCGGTCGGATTGGCTGACGTGTTGGTCTTGCCCCTTGCAGATGCTGAGGTCGGAGGGCGTGCGCTTGGCGGTTGTGACCTGGGATCTGTGCTGCCTTCTCCTGGGCGTGGGTAAGTGTGAGACTTCTCCGGTTCGGTGTCGCGGGATGTTCCGCAGGGAATGCCGTGTGTTAATCCGGATAATGCTTGGACTGCAGGAGCCGAGGACAACCAGACATCGGCCTGGGAGACCCCCGATGGAGGGACCGGGACCCTCAATCCCCCCACGCACAACCTCACCGAAAGCTGGAATTCTACAGGTGAGAAATCCCTCCCTCACCGTCCTCATTCCCCTCACCTCCTCCTCACCTCACTCCTCCCTCACTCCTCCCTCACTCCTCCCTCATTCCCCTCACCTCCTCCTCACCTCACTCCTCCCTCACTCCTCCCTCACTCCTCCCTCATTCCTCACCTCCTCCTCACCCCCTCCTCCCTCATTCCTCACCTCACTCCTCCCTCACTCCTCCCTCACTCCTCCCTCACTCCCTCCCTCATTCCTCCCTCACTCCTCCCTCACTCCTCCCTCACTCCTCCTCACTCCTCCCTCACTCCTCCCTCATTCCTCCCTCACTCCTCCCTCACTCCTCCCTCACTCCTCCCTCATTCCTCACCTCCTCCTCACCTCCTCCTCCCTCATTCCTCACCTCATTCCTCACCTCCATTCCTCACCTCACTCCTCCCTCACTCCTCCCTCATTCCTCACCTCCTCCTCCCTCATTCCTCCCTCCTCCTCCCTCACTTCTCCCTCACTCCTCCCTCACTCCTCCCTCACTCCTCCCTCATTCCTCACCTCCTCCTCACCTCCTCCTCCCTCATTCCTCACCTCCTCCTCACCTCCTCCTCCCTCATTCCTCACCTCCTCCTCACCTCCTCCTCCCTCATTCCTCACCTCCTCCTCCCTCACTCCTCCCTCACTACTGCCTCACCCCTCCCTCATTCCTCACCTCACTCCTCCCTCACTCCTCCCTCACTCCTCACCTCCTCCTCACCTCCTCCTCCCTCATTCCTCACCTCACTCCTCCCTCACTCCTCCCTCACTCCTCCCTCACTCCTCCCTCACTCCTCCCTCACTCCTCCCTCACTCCTCCCTCATTCCTCACCTCCTCCTCACCTCCTCCTCCCTCATTCCTCACCTCCTCCTCACCTCCTCCTCCCTCATTCCTCACCTCCTCCTCACCTCACTCCTCCCTCACTCCTCCCTCACTCCTCCCTCACTCCTCCCTCATTCCTCCCTCACTCCCCCTTCTCTCCTCATTGGATCGGAATTCCCTGATGTATCATCTCCCATTTTTGCCCCTCAGATTTCCTGGCTGGAACGGAGATCGATAATTCGACACAAACCCCACACCCTTGGACAGGTATCGTCCCCATTTACCCCATCCTATAACACAGGACCCCGTCTGTGTCTGTGATTCCCCCACACGGGGACGGGGGGGGTCTGTGATTCCCCCACACGGTGACGGGACGGGGGGGTCTGTGATTCCCCCACACGGTGACGGGACGGGGGGGTCTGTGATTCCCCCACACGGTGACGGGACGGGGGGGTCTGTGATTCCCCCACACGGGGACGGGGGGGGTCTGTGATTCCCCCACACGGTGACGGGACGGGGGGGTCTGTGATTCCCCTACACGGTGACGGGACGGGGGGGGTCTGTGATTCCCCCACATGGTGACGGGACGGGGGGGCCTGTGATTCCCCCACACGGGGACGGGGCGGGGGTCTGTGATTCCCCCACACGGTGACGGGACGGGGGGGTCTGTGATTCCCCCACATGGTGACGGGACGGGGGGGCCTGTGATTCCCCCACACGGGGACGGGGCGGGGGTCTGTGATTCCCCCACACGGTGACGGGACGGGGGTCTGTGATTCCCCCACACGGTGATGGGACGGGGGTCTGTGATTCCCCCACACGGTGACGGGACGGGGGTCTGTGATTCCCCCACACGGTGACGGGACGGGGGTCTGTGATTCCCCCACACGGGGACGGGGGTCTGTGATTCCCCCACACGGTGATGGGACGGGGGGGTCTGTGATTCCCCCACACGGTGACGGGACGGGGGGGTCTGTGATTCCCCCACACGGTGATGGGACGGGGGTCTGTGATTCCCCCACACGGGGATGGGACGGGGGTCTGTGATTCCCCCACACGGTGATGGGACGGGGGGGGTCTGTGGTTCCCCCACACGGTGACGGGACGGGAGTCTGTGATTCCCCCACACGGAGACGGGACGGGGGTCTGTGATTCCCCCACACGGTGATGGGACGGGGGGGTCTATGATTCCCCCACACGGTGACGGGACGGGGGTCTGTGATTCCCCCACACGGAGACGGGACGGGGGTCTGTGATTCCCCCACACGGTGACGGGACGGGGGGATCTGTGATTCCCCCACACGGTGATGGGACGGGGGGGTCTGTGATTCCCCCACACGGTGACGGGACGGGGGGGTCTGTGATTCCCCCACACGGTGATGGGACGGGGGTCTGTGATTCCCCCACACGGTGATGGGACGGGGGGGTCTGTGATTCCCCCACACGGTGACGGGACGGGGGGGTCTGTGATTCCCCCACACGGTGATGGGACGGGGGGGGTCTGTGGTTCCCCCACACGGTGACGGGACGGGAGTCTGTGATTCCCCCACACGGAGACGGGACGGGGGTCTGTGATTCCCCCACACGGAGACGGGACGGGGGTCTGTGATTCCCCCACACGGTGATGGGACGGGGGTCTGTGATTCCCCCACACGGTGATGGGACGGGGGTCTGTGATTCCCCCACACGGTGACGGGACGGGGGGGTCTGTGATTCCCCCACACGGTGACGGGACGGGGGGGGTCTGTGATTCCCCCACACGGTGACGGGACGGGGTCTGTGATTCCCCCACACGGTGATGGGACGGGGGGGGTCTGTGATTCCCCCACACGGTGACGGGACGGGGGGGTTCTGTGATTCCCCCACACGGTGATGGGACGGGGGGGTCTGTGATACCCCCACACGGTGATGGGACGGGGGGGTCTGTGATTCCCCCACACGGGGACGGGACGGGGGGGTCTGTGATTCCCCCACACGGTGACGGGACGGGGGTCTGTGATTCCTCCACACGGTGACGGGACGGGGCGGTCTGTGATTCCCCCACACGGGGATGGGACGGGGGTCTGTGATTCCCCCACACGGGGACGGGACGGGGGTCTGTGATTCCCCCACACGGTGACGGGTGAATTGTCGGGAGAGGTTATAATTGGTTAGTGATGTTATATTTACATTCTAACAGAGGATGAGATCAGTCTATCAAACGGAACAAGTTCGATTCCCGTCTGGGACACATCTAACGAGACAGGTAAAATGTTCATTATTTCATTGGCTGTCTCTCTCTTGCTGGCCCAGTATTTACCCCCCCATCCCTAACTGCCCCTTGGGAAGGGGGTGGGTGAGCCGCCATCTTGAACCCGCTGCAGTCCCCGTGTGGTGTAGGTACACCCACTGTGCTGTTTGGGAGGGAGTTCCAGGATTTTGACCCCAGCGACAGTGAAGGAACGGCCGATATATTTCCAAGTCGGGATGGTGAGTGACTCGGAGGGGAGCCTCCAGGTGGGGGTGTTCCCAGGTATCTGCTGCCCTTGTCCTTCTAGATGGTAGAGGTGGTGGGTTTGGAAGGTGCTGCCTAAGGAGCCTTGGTGAGTCGCTGCAGTGCATCTTGTAGACGGTACACACGGCTGTCACTGTGCGTCGGGGGTGGAGGGAGTGAATATTTGCGGTTAGCGTGTCGATCGAGCGGGGCTGCTTTGTCCTGGATGGTGTTGAGCTTCTCGAGTGTTGTTGGAGCCGCACCCATCCAGGCGAGTGGGGAGTGTTCCATCACACTCCTGACTTGTGCCTTGTAGATGGTGGACAGGCTTTGGGGAGTCAGGCGGTGAGTTACTCTCCGCAGGATTCCCAGCCTCTGACCTGCTCTGGGAGCCACAGTATTTATACGGCTGGGTCCAGCTCAGTTTCTGGTCAATGGGAACCCCCAGGGTGTTGACAGTGGGGGATTCAGTGATGGGAACCCCCAGGATGTTGATAGTGGGGGATTCAGTGATGGTAACCCCCAGGATGTTGATAGTGGGGGGGATTCAGTGATGGTGACCCCCAGGGTGTTGACAGTGGGGGGGATTCAGTGATGGTGACCCCCAGGATGTTGATAGTGGGGGATTCAGTGATGGGAACCCCCAGGATGTTGATAGTGGGGGATTCAGTGATGGTAACCCCCAGGATGTTGATAGTGGGGGATTCAGTGATGGGAACCCCCAGGATGTTGATAGTGGGGGTTTCAGTGATGGGAACCCCCAGGATGTTGATAGTGGGGGTTTCAGTGATGGTAACCCCCAGGATGTTGATAGTGGGGGATTCAGTGATGGGAACCCCCAGGATGTTGATAGTGGGGGATTCAGTGATGGTAACCCCCAGGATGTTGATAGTGGGGGGGATTCAGTGATGGTGACCCCCAGGATGTTGATAGTGGGGGATTCAGTGATGGGAACCCCCAGGATGTTGATAGTGGGGGGGATTCAGTGATGGTAACCCCCAGGATGTTGATAGTGGGGGGGATTCAGTGATGGTAACCCCCAGGATGTTGATAGTGGGGGGGATTCAGTGATGGTAACCCCCAGGATGTTGATAGTGGGGTGGATTCAGTGATGGGAACCCCCAGGATGTTGATAGTGGGGTGGATTCAGTGATGGGAACCCCCAGGATGTTGATAGTGGGGGTTTCAGTGATGGGAACCCCCAGGATGTTGATAGTGGGGGGGATTCAGTGATGGGAACCCCCAGGATGTTGATAGTGGGGGGGATTCAGTGATGGTAACCCCCAGGATGTTGATAGTGGGGGGGATTCAGTGATGGGAACCCCCAGGATGTTGATAGTGGGGGATTCAGTGATGGGAACTCCCAGGATGTTGATAGTGGGGGATTCAGTGATGGTAACCCCCAGGATGTTGATAGTGGGGGATTCAGTGATGGTGACCCCCAGGATGTTGATAGTGGGGGATTCAGTGATGGTAACCCCCAGGATGTTGATAGTGGGGGATTCAGTGATGGTAACCCCCAGGATGTTGATAGTGGGGGATTCAGTGATGGGAGCCCCCAGGATGTTGATAGTGGGGGATTCAGTGATGGGGACCCCCAGGATGTTGATAGTGGGGGGATTCAGTGATGGGAACCCCCAGGATGTTGACAGTGGGGGATTCAGTGATGGGAACCCCCAGGATGTTGATAGTGGGGGTTTCAGTGATGGTAACCCCCAGGATGTTGACAGTGGGGGATTCAGTGATGGTAACCCCCAGGATGTTGACAGTGGGGGATTCAGTGACGGTAACACTATTGAATGTTAAGGGGCGGTGGTTAGAGTGTCTCTTATTGGTGATGGTCATTGCCTGGCATGTGTGAGGCGAGATTGTTATTTGCCACTTGTCAGCCCGAGCCTGGATATTGTCCAGATCTTGCTGCGTTTGAACATGGACTGCTTCAGTATCTGAGGAGTGGTGAATGGTGCTGAACATTGTGCAATAATCAGCGAACATCCCCACTTCTGACCTTATGATGGAGGGAAGGTCATTGATGAAGCAGCTGAAGATTGTTGGGCCTTGGACACTCCCCTGAGGGACTCCTGCAGAGATGTCCTGGGGCTGAGATGATTAACTGCAATGAGTGATGATCATGAAATGATTAAAATTTCTATTTTAGTTTTCCCAGGTAACGCGAGCTCACCAACACCCACAGCGATTGTCAGTGACACTGAGGCGAGCACAACCCAGCAAGGTAACAGAAACCATCCCTTTCCAAGGCTGAGCATCACTTTTGGTGACAATTCCAGAGCTCAGGGCCCCCCGGGCAGCTGAAGGCACGGCCGCCAATGGCGGAGCGATGGGAATCGGGGAATGCTCAAGAGGCCGGAATTGGGGGAGCACGGAGATATTGGAGGGTCGTAGGGGCTGGAGGAGGTTACAGAGATAGGGAGGGGTGTAGGGGCTGGAGGAGGTTACAGAGATAGGGAGGGGTGTAGGGGCTGGAGGAGGTTACAGAGATAGGGAGGGGTGTAGGGGCTGGAGGAGGTTACAGAGATAGGGAGGGTCGTAGGGGCTGGAGGAGGTTACAGAGATAGGGAGGGGTGTAGGGGCTGGAGGAGGTTACAGACATAGGGAGGGGTGTAGGGGCTGGAGGAGGTTACAGAGATAGGGAGGGTCGTAGGGGCTGGAGGAGGTTACAGAGATAGGGAGGGGTGTAGGGGCTGGAGGAGGTTACAGAGATAGGGAGGGGTGCAGGGGCTGGAGGAGGTTACAGAGATAGGGAGGGGTGTAGGGGCTGGAGGAGGTTACAGAGATAGGGAGGGTCGTAGGGGCTGAAGGAGGTTACAGAGATAGGGAGGGGTGTAGGGGCTGGAGGAGGTTACAGAGATAGGGAGGGGTGTAGGGGCTGGAGGAGGTTACAGAGATAGGGAGGCGTGTAGGGGCTGGAGGAGGTTACAGAGATAGGGAGGGGTGTCGGGGCTGGAGGAGGTTACAGAGATAGGGAGGGGTGTCGGGGCTGGAGAAGGTTACAGAGATAGGGAGGGGTGTAGGGGCTGGAGGAGGTTACAGAGATAGGGAGGGGTGTCGGGGCTGGAGGACGTTACAGAGATAGGGAGGGGTGTAGGGTCTGGAGGAGGTTACAGCGCTAGGGAGGGGTGTCGGGGCTGGAGGACGTTACAGCGATAGCGAGGGGTGTCGGGGCTGGAGGAGGTTACAGAGATAGGGAGGGGGTGTAGGGGCTGGAGGAGGTTACAGAGATAGGGAGGGGGTGTAGGGGGCTGGAGGAGGTTACAGCGCTAGGGAGGGGTGTCGGGGCTGGAGGAGGTTACAGCGCTAGGGAGGGGTGTCGGGGCTGGAGGAGGTTACAGCGCTAGGGAGGGGTGTCGGGGCTGGAGGAGGTTACAGCGCTAGGGAGGGGTGTAGGGGCTGGAGGAGGTTACAGAGATAGGGAGGGGGTGTAGGGGCTGGAGGAGGTTACAGCGATAGGGAGGGGTGTCGGGGCTGGAGGAGGTTACAGCGCTAGGGAGGGGTGTCGGGGCTGGAGGAGGTTACACAGATAGATTTTCAGAGGTGACAGGAGTTTGGAATGATCAGGTTTGGAGTTGACCAAGCGAGGGAGGAGGGTTGATCCTGGGATGTGTGAGGGAATATTGGGGAAGTGGGGATTAGTGACCGTTGGGTCATTGATATGTGTGAGGGGGGAATTGGAACATGTTTCCGTGGAGAGCAGGAACCAACATGGTGTCTCTCCTTCCAGCAGTGACCAGTGACGATGACACTCAGAGGACCTGGAGACCAATCGGCATGACAACAGTGAAGGAGGAAGATTTTCACCGCAATGCAGGGAAGGAGAGAGATCCAGGTGGGAGAGATTGGGGTCCGGGTCTCCGATATTATTCTCATCGCAATCCTCAGCGAGGTGTCGCGTCGGAAGGGGTTGTGAACGCACTCTGAAAACTTCCCACACACCTTGAGGGATTTCCATTGGTGTGTGGGTGTCAGGGGTCAAGGGTCAAAGGGCCAAATATGGTTAACGGGGGTCGAGATGGAGATCAGGCCAATGCGATGACACGGAGGAATGTTTTGGACAGCCGTGTGTACCATCTACAAGATGCACTGCATTAGCTCACCAAGGCTCCTGAGGCAGCACCTTCCAAAGCCACCACCTCGACCATCAGGGCTGAATGGGGCCTCCTCCTGTTCCTGTGTAACAGGCTCGAGGGGCTGAATGGCCTCCTCCTGTTCCTGTGTAACAGGCTCGAGGGGCTGAATGGGGCCTCCTCCTGTTCCTGTGTAACAGGCTCGAGGGGCTGAATGGCCTCCTCCTGTTCCTGTGTAACAGGCTCGAGGGGCTGAATGGCCTCCTCCTGTTCCTGTGTAACAGGCTCGAGGGGCTGAATGGCCTCCTCCTGTTCCTGTGTAACAGGCTGGAGGGGCTGAATGGGGCCTCCTCCTGTTCCTGTGTAACAGGCTCGAGGGGCTGAATGGCCTCCTCCTGTTCCTGTGTAACAGGCTCGAGGGGCTGAATGGCCTCCTCCTGTTCCTGTGTAACAGGCTCGAGGGGCTGAATGGCCTCCTCCTGTTCCTGTGTAACAGGCTCGAGGGGCTGAATGGCCTCCTCCTGTTCCTGTGTAACAGGCTCGAGGGGCTGAATGGGGCCTCCTCCTGTTCCTGTGTAACAGGCTCGAGGTGCTGAATGGCCTCCTCCTGTTCCTGGGAAAGTCATTCCCACTCGTGCAGTGGGGCAGAATTAAATTGGGACACAAGACATTGACAGGCAGATGTGGGAAAACAGGGGAAGCTGTGCCTCAGTGGGATTATCACTGGATCCCAGGGTAATGCACTGGGGACCCGAGTTCAAATCCAAGCATGGCAGAATTCAATCAAAAAATATTCAAGGTCGAATGATGGTCGAGAAAAGGGAGTCATATTATATTGGGTGACACGATGGTTCACACTGCTCCCTCACAGCGCCAGGAACCCGGGTTCGATTCCCGGGGGCACGGTGACACAGTGGTTAGTGCTGCTGCCTCACAGCGCCAGGGACCCGGGTTCGATTCCCGGGGGCACGGTGACACAGTGGTTAGTGCTGCTGCCTCACAGCGCCAGGGACCCGGGTTCCATTCCTGGGGGCACGGTGACACAGTGATTAGCGCTGCTGCCTCACAGCGCCAGGGACCCGGGTTCGATTCCCGGGGGCACGGTGACACAGTGGTTAGCGCTGCTGCCTCACAGCGCCAGGGACCCGGGTTCGATTCCCGGCTCGGGTCACTGTCTGTGTGGAGTCTGCACATTCTCCCCGTGTCTGCATGGGTTTCCTCCTACAGTCCAAAGATGTGCAGGTTAGGTGGATTGGCCGTGCTAAATTGCCCCTTAGAGGCGGTTAAAGGCCTGGGGTTGTGGGGATGATGCCTGCATGGGACAGTGGTCAGTACAGGCTCGATGGGCCGATTGGCCTCCTCCTGGACTGGAAGGATTCGAAAAAATCCCAGAAACAATTCCTCACACAAAGGACGGAGGCTTTCTTCAAAATTTAATTCAATTTTTTGTCTGTTTGGACAGGAATAAAGTACCCAGGACCAGAAAACGCAGCAAGATTTGAATATGGTATGTAAACTTTCACTGCTGAGGGAGTGCCGCACTGTCAGAGGGTCAGTACTGAGGGAGTGCTGCACTGTCAGAGGGTCAGTACTGAGGGAGTGCCGCACTGTCAGAGGGTCAGTGCTGAGGGAGTGCCGCACTGTCAGAGGGTCAGTACTGAGGGAGTGCCGCACTGTCAGAGGGTCAGTACTGAGGGAGTGCCGCACTGTCAGAGGGTCAGTGCTGAGGGAGTGCCGCACTGTCAGAGGGTCAGTACTGAGGGAGTGCCGCACTGTCAGAGGGTCAGTACTGAGGGAGTGCCGCACTGTCAGAGGGTCAGTGCTGAGGGAGTGCCGCACTGTCAGAGGGTCAGTGCTGAGGGAGTGCCGCACTGTCAGAGGGTCAGTGCTGAGGGAGTGCCGCACTGTCAGAGGGTCAGTGCGGAGGGAGTGCCGCACTGTCAGAGGGTCAGTACTGAGGGAGTGCCGCACTGTCAGAGGGTCAGTGCTGAGGGAGTGCCGCACTGTCAGAGGGTCAGTACTGAGGGAGGGCCGCACTGTCAGATGGTCAGTGCTGAGGGAGGGCCGCACTGTCAGAGGGTCAGTGCTGAGGGAGTGCCGCACTGTCAGAGGGTCAGTGCTGAGGGAGTGCCGCACTGTCAGAGGGTCAGTGCTGAGGGAGTGCCGCACTGTCAGAGGGTCAGTGCTAAGGGAGTGCCGCACTGTCAGAGGGTCAGTACTGAGGGAGTGCCGCACTGTCAGAGGGTCAGTGCTGAGGGAGTGCCGCACTGTCAGAGGGTCAGTGCTGAGGGAGTGCCGCACTGTCAGAGGGTCAGTACTGAGGGAGTGCCGCACTGTCAGAGGGTCAGTACTGAGGGAGTGCCGCACTGTCAGAGGGTCAGTACTGAGGGAGTGCCGCACTGTCAGAGGGTCAGTGCTGAGGGAGTGTCGCACTGTCAGAGGGTCAGTACTGAGGGAGTGCCGCACTGTCAGAGGGTCAGTACTGAGGGAGTGCCGCACTGTCAGAGGGTCAGTGCTGAGGGAGTGCCGCACTGTCAGAGGGTCAGTGCTGAGGGAGTGCCGCACTGTCAGAGGGTCAGTACTGAGGGAGTGCCGCACTGTCAGAGGGTCAGTACTGAGGGAGTGCCGCACTGTCAGAGGGTCAGTGCTGAGGGAGTGTCGCACTGTCAGAGGGTCAGTGCTGAGGGAGTGCCGCACTGTCAGAGGGTCAGTGCTGAGGGAGTGCCGCACTGTCAGAGGGTCAGTACTGAGGGAGTGCCGCACTGTCAGAGGGTCAGTGCTGAGGGAGTGTCGCACTGTCAGAGGGTCAGTGCTGAGGGAGTGCCGCACTGTCAGAGGGTCAGTGCTGAGGGAGTGCCGCACTGTCAGAGGGTCAGTGCTGAGGGAGTGCCGCACTGTCAGAGGGTCAGTACTGAGGGAGTGCCGCACTGTCAGAGGGTCAGTACTGAGGGAGTGCCGCACTGTCAGAGGGTCAGTACTGAGGGAGTGCCGCACTGTCAGAGGGTCAGTGCTGAGGGAGTGCCGCACTGTCAGAGGGTCAGTGCTGAGGGAGTGCCGCACTGTCAGAGGGTCAGTACTGAGGGAGTGCCGCACTGTCAGAGGGTCAGTACTGAGGGAGTGCCGCACTGTCAGGGGGTCAGTACTGAGGGAATGCCGCACTGTCAGAGGGTCAGTGCTGAGGGAGTGCCGCACTGTCAGAGGGTCAGTGCTGAGGGAGTGCCGCACTGTCAGAGGGTCAGTACTGAGGGAGTGCCACACTGTCAGAGGGTCAGTGCTGAGGGAGGGCCGCACTGTCAGAGGGTCAGTGCTGAGGGACTGCCGCAGTGTCAGAGGGTCAGTGCTGAGTGAGTGCCGCACTGTCAGTGGGTCAGTGCTGAGGGAGTGCCGCACTGTCAGAGGGTCTGTGCTGAGGGAGTGCCGCACTGTCAGAGGGTCAGTACTGAGGGAGTGCCGCACTGTCAGAGGGTCAGTGCTGAGGGAGTGCCGCACTGTCAGAAGGTCTGTGCTGAGGGAGTGCCGCACTGTCAGAGGGTCAGTACTGAGGGAGTGCCGCACTGTCAGAGGGTCAGTACTGAGGGAGTGCCGCACTGTCAGTGGGTCAGTGCTGAGGGAGTGCCGCACTGTCAGAGGGTCTGTGCTGAGGGAGTGCCGCTCTGTCAGAGGGTCAGTGCTGAGGGAGTGCCGCACTGTCAGAGGGTCAGTGCTGAGGGATTGCCGCACTGTCAGAGGGTCAGTACTGAGGGACTGCCGCACTGTCAGAGGGTCAGTACTGAGGGAGTGCCGCACTGTCAGAGGGTCAGTGCTGAGGGAGTGCCACACTGTCAGAGGGTCAGTACTGAGGGAGTGCCGCACTGTCAGAGGGTCAGTGCTGAGGGAGTGCCGCACTGTCAGAGGGTCAGTGCTGAGGGAGTGCCGCACTGTCAGAGGGTCAGTGCTGAGGGAGTGCCGCACTGTCAGAGGGTCAGTGCTGAGGGAGTGCCGCACTGTCAGAGGGTCAGTGCTGAGGGAATGCCGCACTGTCAGAGGGTCAGTGCTGAGGGAGTGCCGCACTGTCAGATGGTCAGTGCTGAGGGAGGGCCGCACTGTCAGAGGGTCAGTGCTGGGGAGTGCCGCACTGTCAGAGGGTCAGTACTGAGGGAGTGCCGCACTGTCAGAGGGTCAGTGCTGAGGGAGTGCCGCACTGTCAGAGGGTCAGTGCTGAGGGAGTGCCGCACTGTCAGAGGGTCAGTACTGAGGGAGTGCCGCACTGTCAGAGGGTCAGTGCTGAGGGAGTGCCGCACTGTCAGATGGTCAGTGCTGAGGGAGTGCCGCACTGTCAGAGGGTCAGTACTGAGGGAGTGCCGCACTGTCAGAGGGTCAGTGCTGAGGGAGTGCCGCACTGTCAGAGGGTCAGTGCTGAGGGAGTGCCGCACTGTCAGAGGGTCAGTACTGAGGGAGTGCCGCACTGTCAGAGGGTCAGTGCTGAGGGAGTGCCGCACTGTCAGAGGGTCAGTACTGAGGGAGTGCCGCACTGTCAGAGGGTCAGTGCTGAGGGAGTGCCGCACTGTCAGAGGGTCAGTACTGAGGGAGTGCCGCACTGTCAGAGGGTCAGTGCTGAGGGAGTGCCGCACTGTCAGAGGGTCAGTACTGAGGGAGTGCCGCACTGTCAGAGGGTCAGTACTGAGGGAGTGCCGCACTGTCAGAGGGTCAGTACTGAGGGAGTGCCGCACTATCAGAGGGTCAGTGCTGAGGGAGTGCCGCACTGTCAGAGGGTCAGTGCTGAGGGAGTGCCGCACTGTCAGAGGGTCAGTACTGAGGGAGTGCCGCACTGTCAGAGGGTCAGTACTGAGGGAGTGCCGCACTGTCAGGGGGTCAGTACTGAGGGAATGCCGCACTGTCAGAGGGTCAGTGCTGAGGGAGTGCCGCACTGTCAGAGGGTCAGTGCTGAGGGAGTGCCGCACTGTCAGAGGGTCAGTACTGAGGGAGTGCCGCACTGTCAGAGGGTCAGTGCTGAGGGAGGGCCGCACTGTCAGAGGGTCAGTGCTGAGGGACTGCCGCAGTGTCAGAGGGTCAGTGCTGAGTGAGTGCCGCACTGTCAGTGGGTCAGTGCTGAGGGAGTGCCGCACTGTCAGAGGGTCTGTGCTGAGGGAGTGCCGCACTGTCAGAGGGTCAGTACTGAGGGAGTGCCGCACTGTCAGAGGGTCAGTGCTGAGGGAGTGCCGCACTGTCAGAAGGTCTGTGCTGAGGGAGTGCCGCACTGTCAGTGGGTCAGTGCTGAGGGAGTGCCGCACTGTCAGAGGGTCTGTGCTGAGGGAGTGCCGCACTGTCAGAGGGTCAGTGCTGAGGGAGTGCCGCACTGTCAGAGGGTCAGTGCTGAGGGATTGCCGCACTGTCAGAGGGTCAGTACTGAGGGACTGCCGCACTGTCAGAGGGTCAGTACTGAGGGAGTGCCGCACTGTCAGAGGGTCAGTGCTGAGGGAGTGCCACACTGTCAGAGGGTCAGTACTGAGGGAGTGCCGCACTGTCAGAGGGTCAGTGCTGAGGGAGTGCCGCACTGTCAGAGGGTCAGTGCTGAGGGAGTGCCGCACTGTCAGAGGGTCAGTGCTGAGGGAGTGCCGCACTGTCAGAGGGTCAGTGCTGAAAGAGTCCGCACTTTGTCCCTCACTCTCCCTGTCTCTCTCTCTCTGTCTCTGTCTCTCTCTCTGTCTCTGTCTCTCTCTCTGTCTCTCTCCCTCTCTCTCTCTCTGTCTCTCTCTCTCTCTGTCTCTCTCTCTCTGTGTCTCTCTCTCTCTCTGTCTCTCTCTCTCTCTGTCTGTCTGTCTGTCTGTCTCTCTCTCTCTCTCTCTGTCTCTCTCTCTCTCTCAGTCTCTCTCTCTCTCTCTGTCTGTCTGTCTCTCTCTCTCTGTCCCTCTCTGTCTCGCTCTCTGTCTCTGTCTCTCTGATGCACCTCAATGAGCACCCGGAAACAAGGCTTTAGTACTGAAGGCTTTAATACATTAACAATGAAACTACTAACACAAATTCACCCGTTCAGACTGAAGGGGTCCTGCCGGAGCAGGGGGTCTTATACCCTGCCACCGGAGGCGGGACCCCACTGGAGTGTGCCATGATAACACTTAGGACAGGTAAACACCCTAACCCAACAACATAGTACAACCCCCATAACAACAACACCCTAGCCCAACAGTAACACAATAACAACCCCAGTGGTGAACCAACGATGGTTCACCACATTCACCCCTCCTTTAGGAACCAAAGGTGGCGGGGTGGATGAAAACAGACAATGACAAAAAAAAATAACAGGATTCACAAGTCCAGACGGTCTGGAGGACCACACCGACGCTGCGATCTTCTCAACACCGGTTGCGAAACCGGAGCAGGTGCTTGCGGTGGCTCTCTCAAAGCAACATCTGGCTGTCCCCTCAAAGACTCCCGGGCCGGCCGGCCCTGATGAGGCGATGGTGCAGGGGATCCTGGAACGTTTGGTGGTGGTGGTGGTGGTGATGATGGTGGCGCCGATCTCCGAGTCTCAGGCAAGCTGTACATGGGAGTAAAAGTGTTATGCACTGGTCCCGGTGCTGACCGCGCCACGTCTGGGGAAGTAATGAGGAGTAGTGGATCTGTGACTGGGGGAATAGGAGCGACAGGAGTTGCTACGTCCCCTGCGGGCGCCAGGTCTCTAATGGAGACAGTGTCCTCTCGCCCGTCAGGATATGCCACATAGGCATACTGAGGGTTGGCGTGGAGGAGTTGGACCGGTTCGACCAAGGGGTCGGACTTGCGAGCCCTCACATGGCGCCGCAGAAGGACGGGTCCTGGGTACGTCAACCAGGCTGGCAATGAGGTCACCGAGGACGACTTCCGAGGGAATGAGAACATCCTCTCGTGGGGAGTAGCATTGGTTGCCGTACACAGGAGGGAGCGGATAGAATGCAGCGCATTTGGAAGGACCTCCTGCCACCGGGAGACTGGAAGGCCCTTGGATTTCAGTGCCAGTAGGACAGCCTTCCAGACTGTAGCATTCTCCCTTTCCACCTGTCCGTTACCCCTAGGGTTGTAGCTCGTGGTTCTACTAGAGGCAATCCCGAATGAGAGCAGGAATTGCCTCAAGTCGTTGCTCATGAACGACGAGCCCCTGTCGCTATGAATGTAGCAGGGGTACCCGAACAGGGTAAAAAGCTCACTGAAAACCTTGATGACGGTGGCGGTTGACGTGTCCGCACAGGGGAAAACAAACGGAAACCGGGAAAATTCGTCTATTATGTTAAGAAAATAGACATTCCGATCCGTTGAGGGAAGGGGGCCCTTAAAATCTACACTCAGCCTCTCAAAAGGGCGAGTGGCCTTGACCAAATGTGCCCGGTCTGGTCGATAAAAGTGTGGTTTGCATTCTGCGCAAATCCGACAACTTCTAGTAACTGACCTGACCTCCTCCACCGAGTAGGGTAGGTTGCGGGCTTTTATGAAGTGGTAGAGTCTGGTGACTCCAGGATGACACAGATCATTGTGGAGAGCCTTCAAGCGGTCCTCCTGCATGATGGCGCATGTTCCGCGCGAGAGGGCATCCGAGGGCTCATTGAGCTTCCCTGGACGATACATAATATCGTAATTATAGGTGGAGAGCTCAATTCTCCACCGCAAGTTCTTATCGTTCTTGATCTTGCCCCTCTGCGTGTTACTAAACATAAACGCCACGGATCGTTGATCCGTGATCAGGGTGAACCGCTTACCTGCCAGGTAATGGCGCCAGTGTCTGACTGCCTCCACAATGGCCTGAGCCTCCTTCTCCACCGCTGAGTGCCGAATTTCGGGGCCTTGAAGGGTGCGGGAAAAAAACGCGACGGACCTGCCTGCCTGGTTCAGTGTGGCGGCTAGGGCGAAATCAGATGCATCACTCTCCACCTGGAAGGGGATGGATTCATCCACCGCGTGCATCGTGGCTTTCGAAATGTCGCTTTTCAAAACCTTGAAGGCCAATTGGGCCTCCGGCGTAAGTGGGAAGGTCGTGGACTTAATGAGCGGATGAGCTTTGTCCGCATAGTTGGGGACCCACTGTGCATAGTACGAAAAGAACCCGAGGCATCTCCTGAGTGCTTTCGTGCTAGCGGGCAAGGGAAGTTCAGTGAGTGGTCGCATACGGTCTGGATCAGGGCCAATGACCCCGTTTTCCACCACGTATCCGAGGATGGCTAACCTACGCGTACGGAATACGCACTTCTCCCTGTTATAGGTCAGATTCAGGCGAGATGCAGTGCGCAGAAAGTGTTGGAGATTCGTGTCATGGTCCTGCTGGTCATGGCCGCAGATGGTGACGTTATCCAGGTACGGGAAGGTAGCCCGCAACCCGTTCTGGTCCACCATTCGGTCCATAGCACGCTGGAAGACCGAGACCCCATTGGTGACACCAAATGGAACCCTGAGGAATTGGTATAGACGACCATCCGCCTCAAAGGCCGTATATTGTCGGTCCTCTGGGCGGATGGGGAGTTGATGGTAGGCGGACTTAAGGTCTATGGTAGAAAACACTCGGTACTGCGCAATCTGATTGACCATATCAGAAATGCGCGGGAGAGGATACGCATCCAGCTGCGTGTATCTATTAATGGTCTGACTATAGTCGATGACCATCCGAGGTTTGTTCCCGCTTTTGACTACCACGACCTGCGCTCTCCACGGACTAGCACTGGCCTGTATGATCCCTTCTTTGAGGAGCCGCTGAACCTCAGATCTAATAAAGATCCGGTCCTCAGCGCTGTAACGCCTACTTTTAGTAGCGATGGGCTTGCAGCCAGGTACCAGATTTTTAAAAAGGGATGGTGTCGTGATCTTCAGGGTGGATAGATTGCACGCGGGGCGTTTTGGGCAATTTGGAGTCTGCGGCTGGTTCCCTACGGCCAGTGAAGGGAGTGGCCCACCGTACTGTAGGATCACACTCTTCATGTGGACCATAAAATTTAGTCCGAGGAGAATTGGCGCGCAAAGGTGAGGTAACACAAGGAGCCTGAATTGCTCGTAAACTGTGCCCTGTACCTCAAGAGTTACCATACATCGTCCTTGGATCGGTACAGACCGGGACTGTGATGCCATGGAAATGGTCTGCTTGGCAGGGAGAACCCGGAGTCCACACCTTTTAGCAGTTTCAGGGTGTATGAAACTTTCGGCGCTCCACTGTCAAACAGACAATTTACAGTTCTGCCACTAACCTTTACCTCCATCATAGAATGTTCCAGTCTGTAGTGCCTGGTCTGATCCAGGGAGATCGACGCCACCGTTGGCCCCTGGGCGTCACTGCATGCTGCCGATGTGGATGCTGAGGACCCCTGCTGGTCGCTCCTAGTCGTCGTGGACCATGATGGCCGCCCCCATGAATCGCACATGGGCGAGGGCGCCAAGCGCAGCGACTCCTGGTGGTCTTCCTCCTCCTCTGTTTGCCACGATGGCGCCGTCCTGAGGTCGCACGTGGTCGGACCTCGTGGGTACTGCAGCGCCGAAGGAGATGGTCTCCGTTCTGGAGGGTTACAAGCTGCACTGCCGTTTTTAGGTTTGGACCTGCAGACTTTGCCGTAGTGGCCTTTTTTACCGCACTGGCTGCAGATTGCCGTTCTTGCCGGACACTGCTGCCGTGGATGCTTAGCCCCACCGCAAAAATAGCATCGCTGGCCCCCTGGAGCTGCCGCCGTCGTCGAATCGATCTGGGAGCGCGGGTTCGCGGGGCGAGGAGGGAGCAGAGCTTGCTCCAACCACGTTGACTGCACGTGGTCCTCGGGGTACAGCGCCAAGCTCTTCGACGCCGCCTCCAACCTCACGGCCATCCCCATTGCCTGGGTCAAGTTGAGTTTCCCCTTTTCTAGTAATTTAAGTCTGATATACGAGGACCCTACCCCTGCTACGAACGCGTCTCGGGCGAGGTCTTGCATGTACTGCTCGGCGGAGACGTCCTTACAGTCACAAGCCCTGGCAAGCTGCAGGAGTTCATTGGCGTAGTCTTCTATGGTCTCGCCCGACTGCCGACGTCGTGTAGCGAGGAGATAACGAGCGTGAATCTCGTTGGGTGGCGTAATGTACCTATTCTTTAGGAGCTCGACGGCACCCTGGTAAGTGGAAGCTGCACGAATGGCTAGGTAAATCGTGTCGCTTACCCTTGCGTGGAGGACCTGGAGTCTATCACTGTCTGTAGTGATAGCTACCGAGGCTGCCAGGTAGTCCTCGAAGCACTTCCACCAATGTTCGAACGTGTTAGCTGCACCGACCGCACGTGGGTCCAGTGTCAGACGATCCAGTTTTAGGATCTGCTCCATATTCTCAGTTAATGTATTAAATTGATGCACCTCAATGAGCACCCGGAAACAAGGCTTTAGTACTGAAGGCTTTAATACATTAACAATGAAACTACTAACACAAATTCACCCGTTCAGACTGAAGGGGTCCTGCCGGAGCAGGGGGTCTTATACCCTGCCACCGGAGGCGGGACCCCACTGGAGTGTGCCATGATAACACTTAGGACAGGTAAACACCCTATCCCAACAACATAGTACAACCCCCATAACAACAACACCCTAGCCCAACAGTAACACAATAACAACCCCAGTGGTGAACCAACGATGGTTCACCACACTCTCTCTCTCTGTCTCTCTCTCTCTGTCTCTCTCTCTGTCTCTCTCTGTCTCTCCCTCTCTCTCTCCGCCTCTCTGTTCTCTCTGTCTCTCTCTCTCTCTCTCTGTCTGGCTGTCTCTCTCTCTCTCTCTGTCTCTCTCTTTCTGTCTCTCTCTCCCTCTCCGCCTCTCTGTCTCTCTCTCTCTCTCTCTCCGCCTCTCTGTCTCTCTCTCTCTGTCTCTCTCTCTCTCTCTGTCTCTGTCTCTCTCTCTGTCTCTCTCTTTCTGTCTCTCTCTCCCTCTCCGCCTCTCTGTCCATCTCTCTCTCTCTCTCCGCCTCTCTGTCTCTCTCTCTCCCTCTCCGCCTCTCTGTCTCTCTCTCTCTCTCTCTCTCCCTCTCCGCCTCTCTGTCTCTCTCTCTCTCTCTCTCTCCCTCTCCGCCTCTCCGTCTCGGGGTAACTCAGTGATATTTGGATGATTCTGTTACAGATTATGATTCTCTGCGGATTTGGGGCCTGGTTTTTGCCTTTATTCTCTTTGTGCTGGGCATCGGGATCCTGTTCTGTGAGTAAACCTCTCTCTGTGAGACCTCTTTCCAACTGCCTCCAGTCCCACACGTCTCAACTATCAAACCCTCACGTCCTGCCAGCGAACCCCCCCCCCCGCCACCCCCCCTCCCCCCGCTGCCCCCCCACCACCCCCACAAGTATATTTCCAAGTCGGGATGGTGAGTGACTCGGAGGGGAGCCTCCAGGTGGGGGCGTTCCCAGGTATCTGCTGCCCTTGTCCTTCTAG
>NW_027592088.1:2500-7500 GCF_964213995.1 Mustelus asterias
CCCATCTCCAGCACTGTCGCTGCAGCAACCAACACTTCCGGGGTGGCGGCCGGAAGTGGGGGCGCGACGGATGTGTCGTCAGGTCACCAGGCGGAGGTGAGGTCACTGTTGTACCGGAAGTGGCGTCACCGTCCCCACGCCCCCGCTGCCGGTGTCTCCGGAAAACGGAAGCCACAACGCAACTTCCGGCTCCACCTTTAACCCACCAAAACCCCTGACTTTTTGAAGTAAAAAATAAAAATATTATTCTGAGGGAAAAGGATTAAAAGGGACTGGAGGGGGAGGGGGAGGGGGAGGGGGAGGGGATATTACATTTCAAACTGTCGAACGTTTTAATGCTTGGCCATGTGTCACGGGTCAGAGGTCACCAACCGTCACAAAGACTAACTAAGACGCTCTTTCTCGCCTGTTTTCGTTCTGAGGGACTTGGAAGCGACCAGAGAATGAAATACCCGCCGGCGGGGAGTTTATTTCCAGGTCTGGTGTTTGTTGGTCGGTGAGGGGATGGTTCTGAGCCAGAATGTATCCGCCATCTTTGTGCGGGGCGCAGGCGCGCTACGTTAGTCTGAACCGCCGCGAGGGGAGGCAACGCCATCTTTGTGCGGGGCACCGTCCCCGGGCTGAGCGCCTGCGCGGCTGGCATAGCCCGCCACCTTCAGGAGGGGAGGTCCATCGAATGGGGATGCGCGCCTGCGCAGTGGTGGATGCCGCCTCCATCTTTGTGCGGGGCCGCCAGGCGCACCGCCAGGGAATGCAGTTGCGCAGAGATCCCCACCCGCCATCTTTGTGAGGGGCAGCTGGTACCTGTCTGGCCTTTAGGTGCATAAGGGGTCAGTGGGCTTGGCGCGGGTTTCCTCCCACAGTCCGAAAGACGCGGTGGAAACATGACTTCTAACCCCCTGAGATAGAACGTTGGCCATTCCCGTCTCTGTTCCCACTTCCGCTTTGAACCAACTCTCGACCCAACATTTATTACCCATCCTGAACTGCCCCAGGAGGAGGCGGCGGTGGTGAGCCACCTTCCTGAACCTGCTGCAGTCCCGTGTGGCGTAGGTACACCCACTGTGCTGTTAGGGAGGGAGTTCCAGGATTGTGATTGGACATCAGTCAGTCCCCGTGTGGTGTAGGTACACCCACAGTGCTGTTAGGGAGGGAGTTCCAGGATTGTGATTGGACATCAGTCAGTCCCCGTGTGGTGTAGGTACACCCACAGTGCTGTTAGGGAGGGAGTTCCAGGATTGTGATTGGACATCAGTCAGTCCCCGTGTGGTGTAGGTACACCCACAGTGCTGTTAGGGAGGGAGTTCCAGGATTGTGATTGGACATCAGTCAGTCCCCGTGTGGTGTAGGTACACCCACCGTGCTGTTAGGGAGGGAGTTCCAGGATTGTGATTGGACATCAGTCAGTCCGTGTGGTGTAGGTACACCCACAGTGCTGTTAGGGAGGGAGTTCCAGGATTGTGATTGGACATCAGTCAGTCCCCGTGTGGTGTAGGTACACCCACAGTGGTGTTAGGGAGGGAGTTCCAGGATTGTTATTGGACATCAGTCAGTCCCCGTGTGGTGTAGGTACACCCACAGTGCTGTTAGGGAGGGAGTTCCAGGATTTTGACCCCAGCGACAGCGAGTGTCTCTAAAATTATTTTAAATTGGTAAATTGCGGAGATGTCAAATTTGTTGGTTCTGTTTTTTATTTAATTGGTGTTTTTAAAAGAAGTGCAGTATGAAAATGCAGTACATGGAGTACACAGAGTGAAACATTGTATCGCAAGGCCAGCCAGTGGTGTTGCCAAGACAATGGTCTATTTTTAAAGTTTGCCCAATCAGGTTAAACTCGGCATTTGAACAGCAGCTGCCTATCAGATTTGAATTTGATGTCTTGGTAACCTGTAAACCAATCCTATTGTGGGGTTGTGTCATTAGGGGGTATAAAAAACGGGAGGAGTGGCATGAACAGTAGAAGAATGCCTTCCACCTGCCGAGGAACCGCATAATTGAGCTCTGAGAGAGAGAAACTTTCTGAATCTCTCATAGATGCATTTATGTCTTAAAAGAATGCCTAATCTCAATTGCAAAGGGACTAACAGAAGATAGTGAAGACAGAAGAAATCAGCAAAGTAGTCTGAAGATTCTGGAATATAAAACCTGGTTGTAGTTTAGTGACTAAAATTCCTACTTTTTTGCTAATAAGTGTGAATTATATTAATCTAAACAGCATTCCGTTAGAATAGGGTTTTATTCTTGAGGAGGTTCACAAGAATGATCCCTGGAATGAAGAGCTTGTCGTGTGAGGAACGGTTGAGGACTCTGGGTCGATACTCGATGGAGTTTAGAAGGATGAGGGGGGAAACCTTATTGAAACTTATAGGATACGGCGAGGCCTGGATAGAGTGGACGTGGAGAGGATGTTCCCACTAGTGGGAAAAACTAGAACCAGAGGCACAACCTCAGGCTAAAGGGACGATCCTTTAAAACAGAGATGAGGAGGAATTCCTTCAGCCAGAGAGTGGTGAATCTGTGGAACTCTTTGTCACAGAGGAGGCCGGGTTATTGAGTGTCTTTAAGACAGAGATAGACAGGTTCTTGGTTAATAAGGGGTTCAGGGGTTATGGGGAAAAGGCAGGAGAATGGGGATGAGAAAAATATCAGCCATGATTGAATGGCGGAGCAGACTCGATGGGCCGAGTGGCCTCATTCTGCTCCTATGTCTTATGGTCTTATGGGACAAAGAGAGAGAGAGAGAGAAACTGCCACCTGCCAGAGATAACAGATTCTCGATCGAGAGAGAGAGAGAGAGAGAATCGCTGGCTCTCACAGCTTCATCTGTGTCTTAGAGAAAGCGCCATTTCGATAGCAAAGGTACCAAAGAAGGCAGAAGTTCCAGACAGAAGAATCAACAGAGAAGCCCAGAATATTCCCGAAGACACAAAACCTGGTTGTAATTTAGAGAGTGACTGAATTATATTGTGTTGATGAGTGGGAATTGTATTTATTGGAACAGATTTCCATTAGAATCTTGTTTTATTGGGGAATGGTTAATAGTTAGAAGGGGTTATTCGGGTTGTGAATAGTTTAGTTAGTTTGCTCACGGTTAGTTAGATAAATAGTTAGGTGTTGATATTCGAGTGTTGGGGATTTATTCTGTATTTAACCACTAGGGGTTGCTGTCGAGCAGGTCACCCCACTTCACACACTCACTTTAACAGATTATAAAGTGAGGGACTCCTCTTGGGGGGTGAGTTCTCACAGGGGGGGGATTTACCTCCACACAGTTTGCCCCTTTCCACAGAGGACCTTCTCAAAGCATTGCGACCCCCCCTGATCTGTGCGAACCATCCCAAACATGCCACACTAACAGCCCCTTCCCCACTGTGGCTGGAGCCCCCCTTCCCTTAACACACAGATGCTAGCCGTGCTCGGCTGAGTGTTGGGGGTCCCGTATCCCTCCCCCCAATCTTCCCTCCGCCTTCCATCGTCCTCCTCCACCTTCTTACTCCTTGGTTCCATCACCCCACTCGCGTTTGACCGTCCCCCATCACTATCATAGAAACTAGAAGCAGGAGGAGGCCATTCGGCCCTTCCAGCTGCCCCGCCATTCAATATGATCATCGAATTCAATATCCTGATCCCCCTTCCCCCCCATATCCCTGTTGACAGTGGGAGAGGGGATTCAGCGATGGGAATGCCATTGAATCATAGTATCCCCAGTGCAGAAGGAGGCCATTCATGGGGATGAGAATCATACTAGCCATGAGTGAATGGTGCAGCGGACTCGATGGGCCAAATGGCCTAATTCTGCTCCTAAGTCTTATTATTGGGTTTGTTAATAGTTTAGTTAACCTGCTCACTGTCAGTTGGATAAATAAAGTGTTACTTGTTGATTTTACAGAGTCTCAGGGAGTTATTTTGATTGAACCAGTAGAGGTTGCGGAGACGTCGATCTTACCCCTTCTCACACGCACCTTAACAGATTATATAGGGAGGGACTCCTCTCTGAGTGGTTGCGTGATTCTCAGAGAGGAAACCATCTCCCCTTCCTGACAGTGAAGGAACAGCCGATATATTTCCAAGTCGGGATGGTGAGTGACTCGGAGGGGAGCCTCCAGGTGGGGGTGTTCCCAGGTATCTGCTGCCCTTGTCCTTCTAGATGGTAGAGGTGGTGGGTTTGGAAGGTGCTGCCGAAGGAGCCTTGGTGAGTCGCTGCGGTGCATCTTGTAGATGGTACACACGGCTGTCACTGTGCGTCGGGGGTGGAGGGAGTGAGTGTTTGTGGTTAGCGTGTCGATCGAGCGGGGCTGCTTTGTCCTGGATGGTGTTGAGCTTCTCGAGTGTTGTTGGGAGCCGCACCCATCCAGGCGAGTGGAGAGTGTTCCATCACACTCCTGACTGTGTCCTTGTAGATGGTGGACAGGCTTTGGGGAGTCAGGAGGTGAGTTACTCTCCGCAGGATTCCCAGCCTCTGACCTGCTCTGGGAGCCACTGTGTTTATACGGCTGGGTCCAGTTCAGATTCTGCAGGTGACGGAGAGACTCCCTCTTTAAACAGAGTCCCTGACAGAGAGACTCCCTCTTTAAACAGAGTCCCTGACGGAGAGACTCCCTCTTGAAACAGAGTCCCTGACGGAGAGACTCCCTCTTTAAACAGAGTCCCTGACGGAGAGACTCCCTCTTTAAACAGAGTCCCTGACGGAGAGACTCCCTCTTTAAACAGAGTCCCTGACGGAGAGACTCCCTCTTTAAACAGAGTCCCTGACGGAGAGACACCCTCTTTAAACAGAGTCCCTGACGGAGAGACTCCCTCTTTAAACAGAGTCCCTGACAGAGAGACTCCCTCTTTAAACAGAGTCCCTGATGGAGAGAGTCCCTCTTTAAACAGAGTCCCTGACGGAGAGACTCCCTCTTTAAACAGAGTCCCTGACAGAGAGACTCCCTCTTTAAACAGAGTCCCTGACGGAGAGACACCCTCTTTAAACAGAGTCCCTGACGGAGAGACTCCCTCTT
>NW_027592088.1:12500-55000 GCF_964213995.1 Mustelus asterias
TTTCAATTTAAATCAATAAATTTAAACGAGGCAATTGAATAGCAGCAGCCTATCGGATTCAAATTTGATGTTTTGTTAATCTGTAAACGAATCCGATTGTGGGTGTGACACAGGGATATAAAACCAGCTTCCAGAAAACTGCCAGGAGGACAGTCACTGCCTCTGACAGCAGTCTGCCACAGCTCACGGCTCTCTCATAGAGTCATCGAGGTTTACAGCATGGAAACAGGCCCTTCGGCCCAACTTGTCCATGCCGCTATTTTTTTTTAAACCCCTAAGCTAATCCCAATTGCCCGCGTTTGGCCCATATCCCTCTATACCCATCGTACCCATGTAACTGTCTAAATGCTTTTTAAAAGACAAAATTGTACCCGCCTCTACTACTGCCTCTGGCAGCTCGTTCCAGACACTCACCACCCTCTGTGTGAAAAAACTGCCCCTCTGGACACTTTTGTATCTCTCCCCTCTCACCTTAAAACTCCGCCCTCTAGTTTTAGACTCCCCTACCTTTGGGAAAAGATATTGACTATCTAGCTGATCTGTGCCCCTCATTATTTTATAGACCTCTATAAGGTCACCCCTCAGCCTCCTACGCTCCAGAGAAAAAAGTCCCAGTCTATCCAACCTCTCCTTGTAACTCAATCCATCAAGTCCCGGTAGCATCCTAGTAAATCTTTTCTGCACTCTTTCTAGTTTAAGAATTTCCTGTCTATAACAGGGTGGGCAGCACTGTGTAGAGTCTGTCTATAACAGGGTGGGCAGCACTGTGTAGAGTCTGTCTATAACAGGGTGGGCAGCACTGTGTAGAGCCTGTCTATAACAGGATGGGCAGCACTGTGTAGAGTCTGTCTATAACAGGGTGGGCAGCACTGTGTAGAGTCTGTCTATAACAGGGTGGGTAGCACTGTGTAGAGCCTGTCTATAACAGGGTGGGCAGCACTGTGTAGAGTCTGTCTATAACAGGGTGGGTAGCACTGTGTAGAGTCTGTCTATAACAGGGTGGGTAGCACTGTGTAGAGTCTGTCTATAACAGGGTGGGCAGCACTGTGTAGAGTCTGTCTATAACAGGGTGGGCAGCACTGTGTAGAGTCTGTCTATAACAGGGTGGGTAGCACTGTGTAGAGTCTGTCTATAACAGGGTGGGCAGCACTGTGTAGAGTCTGTCTATAACAGGGTGGACAGCACTGTGTAGAGTCTGTCTATAACAGGGTGGGTAGCACTGTGTAGAGTCTGTCTATAACAGGGTGGGTAGCACTGTGTAGAGTCTGTCTATAACAGGGTGGGCAGCACTGTGTAGAGCCTGTCTATAACAGGGTGGGCAGCACTGTGTAGAGTCTGTCTATAACAGGGTGGACAGCACTGTGTAGAGTCTGTCTATAACAGGGTGGGCAGCACTGTGTAGAGTCTGTCTATAACAGGGTGGGTAGCACTGTGTAGAGCCTGTCTCTCACAGGGTGGGTAGCACTGTGTAGAGTCTGTCTATAACAGGGTGGGCAGCACTGTGTAGAGCCTGTCTCTCACAGGGTGGGTAGCACTGTGTAGAGTCTGTCTATAACAGGGTGGGCAGCACTGTGTAGAGTCTGTCTATAACAGGGTGGACAGCACTGTGTAGAGTCTGTCTATAACAGGGTGGGCAGCACTGTGGAGAGTCTGTCTATAACAGGGTGGGTAGCACTGTGTAGAGCCTGTCTCTCACAGGGTGGGTAGCACTGTGTAGAGTCTGTCTATAACAGGGTGGGTCGCACTGTGTAGAGTCTGTCTATAACAGGGTGGGCAGCACTGTGTAGAGTCTGTCTATAACAGGGTGGGCAGCACTGTGTAGAGTCTGTCTATAACAGGGTGGGTAGCACTGTGTAGAGCCTGTCTCTCACAGGGTGGGTAGCACTGTGTAGAGTCTGTCTATAACAGGGTGGGCAGCACTGTGTAGAGTCTGTCTATAACAGGGTGGGTAGCACTGTGTAGAGTCTGTCTATAACAGGGTGGGTAGCACTGTGTAGAGTCTGTCTATAACAGGGTGGGTAGCACTGTGTAGAGCCTGTCTATAACAGGGTGGACAGCACTGTGTAGAGGCTGTCTATAACAGGGTGGGTAGCACTGTGTAGAGTCTGTCTATAACAGGGTGGGCAGCACTGTGTAGAGTCTGTCTATAACAGGGTGGGTAGCACTGTGTAGAGTCTGTCTATAACAGGGTGGACAGCACTGTGTAGAGCCTGTCTATAACAGGGTGGGTAGCACTGTGTAGAGTCTGTCTATAACAGGATGGGCAGCACTGTGTAGAGTCTGTCTATAACAGGGTGGGCAGCACTGTGTAGAGTCTGTCTATAACAGGGTGGACAGCACTGTGTAGAGTCTGTCTATAACAGGGTGGACAGCACTGTGTAGAGTCTGTCTATAACAGGGTGGACAGCACTGTGTAGAGCCTGTCTATAACAGGGTGGGTAGCACTGTGTAGAGTCTGTCTATAACAGGGTGGGTAGCACTGTGTAGAGTCTGTCTATAACAGGGTGGGCAGCACTGTGTAGAGTCTGTCTATAACAGGGTGGGCAGCACTGTGTAGAGCCTGTCTATAACAGGGTGGACAGCACTGTGTAGAGTCTGTCTATAACAGGATGGGCAGCACTGTGTAGAGTCTGTCTATAACAGGGTGGGCAGCACTGTGTAGAGTCTGTCTATAACAGGGTGGACAGCACTGTGTAGAGTCTGTCTATAACAGGGTGGACAGCACTGTGTAGAGTCTGTCTATAACAGGGTGGACAGCACTGTGTAGAGCCTGTCTATAACAGGGTGGGTAGCACTGTGTAGAGTCTGTCTATAACAGGGTGGGTAGCACTGTGTAGAGTCTGTCTATAACAGGGTGGGCAGCACTGTGTAGAGTCTGTCTATAACAGGGTGGGCAGCACTGTGTAGAGTCTGTCTATAACAGGGTGGGCAGCACTGTGTAGAGCCTGTCTATAACAGGGTGGGTAGCACTGTGTAGAGTCTGTCTATAACAGGGTGGGCAGCACTGTGTAGAGCCTGTCTATAACAGGGTGGGCAGCACTGTGTAGAGCCTGTCTATAACAGGGTGGGTAGCACTGTGTAGAGTCTGTCTATAACAGGGTGGGCAGCACTGTGTAGAGTCTGTCTCTCACAGGGTGGGCAGCACTGTGTAGAGCCTGTCTATAACAGGGTGGGCAGCACTGTGTAGAGCCTGTCTATAACAGGGTGGGCAGCACTGTGTAGAGTCTGTCTATAACAGGGTGGGCAGCACTGTGTAGAGTCTGTCTATAACAGGGTGGACAGCACTGTGTAGAGCCTGTCTATAACAGGGTGGACAGCACTGTGTAGAGTCTGTCGATAACAGGGTGGACAGCACTGTGTAGAGTCTGTCTATAACAGGGTGGGCAGCACTGTGTAGAGTCTGTCTATAACAGGGTGGACAGCACTGTGTAGAGTCTGTCTATAACAGGGTGGGTAGCACTGTGTAGAGCCTGTCTATAACAGGGTGGGCAGCACTGTGTAGAGTCTGTCTATAACAGGGTGGGTAGCACTGTGTAGAGCCTGTCTATAACAGGGTGGGCAGCACTGTGTAGAGTCTGTCTATAACAGGGTGGACAGCACTGTGTAGAGTCTGTCTATAACAGGGTGGGCAGCACTGTGTAGAGTCTGTCTATAACAGGGTGGGTAGCACTGTGTAGAGCCTGTCTATAACAGGGTGGGCAGCACTGTGTAGAGCCTGTCTATAACAGGGTGGACAGCACTGTGTAGAGTCTGTCTATAACAGGGTGGACAGCACTGTGTAGAGTCTGTCTATAACAGGGTGGGCAGCACTGTGTAGAGTCTGTCTATAACAGGGTGGGTAGCACTGTGTAGAGTCTGTCTATAACAGGGTGGGTAGCACTGTGTAGAGTCTGTCTATAACAGGGTGGACAGCACTGTGTAGAGTCTGTCTATAACAGGGTGGGCAGCACTGTGTAGAGTCTGTCTATAACAGGGTGGGCAGCACTGTGTAGAGTCTGTCTATAACAGGGTGGGTAGCACTGTGTAGAGTCTGTCTATAACAGGGTGGGTAGCACTGTGTAGAGTCTGTCTCTCACAGGGTGGGCAGCACTGTGTAGAGTCTGTCTATAACAGGGTGGGCAGCACTGTGTAGAGCCTGTCTATAACAGGGTGGGCAGCACTGTGTAGAGTCTGTCTATAACAGGGTGGGTAGCACTGTGTAGAGTCTGTCTATAACAGGGTGGGTAGCACTGTGTAGAGTCTGTCTATAACAGGGTGGGTAGCACTGTGTAGAGCCTGTCTATAACAGGGTGGGTAGCACTGTGTAGAGTCTGTCTATAACAGGGTGGGCAGCACTGTGTAGAGTCTGTCTATAACAGGGTGGGTAGCACTGTGTAGAGTCTGTCTATAACAGGGTGGGCAGCACTGTGTAGAGTCTGTCTATAACAGGGTGGGCAGCACTGTGTAGAGTCTGTCTATAACAGGGTGGGTAGCACTGTGTAGAGTCTGTCTATAACAGGGTGGGCAGCACTGTGTAGAGCCTGTCTATAACAGGGTGGGTAGCACTGTGTAGAGTCTGTCTATAACAGGGTGGGTAGCACTGTGTAGAGTCTGTCTATAACAGGGTGGGCAGCACTGTGTAGAGCCTGTCTATAACAGGGTGGGCAGCTCTGTGTAGAGTCTGTCTATAACAGGGTGGGTAGCACTGTGTAGAGCCTGTCTATAACAGGGTGGGCAGCACTGTGTAGAGTCTGTCTATAACAGGGTGGGCAGCACTGTGTAGAGTCTGTCTATAACAGGGTGGGTAGCACTGTGTAGAGTCTGTCTATAACAGGGTGGGCAGCACTGTGTAGAGCCTGTCTATAACAGGGTGGGTAGCACTGTGTAGAGTCTGTCTATAACAGGGTGGGTAGCACTGTGTAGAGTCTGTCTATAACAGGGTGGGCAGCACTGTGTAGAGCCTGTCTATAACAGGGTGGGTAGCACTGTGTAGAGTCTGTCTATAACAGGGTGGGCAGCACTGTGTAGAGCCTGTCTATAACAGGGTGGGCAGCACTGTGTAGAGTCTGTCTATAACAGGGTGGGCAGCACTGTGTAGAGTCTGTCTATAACAGGGTGGGCAGCTCTGTGTAGAGTCTGTCTATAACAGGGTGGGTAGCACTGTGTAGAGCCTGTCTATAACAGGGTGGGTAGCACTGTGTAGAGTCTGTCTATAACAGGGTGGACAGCACTGTGCAGCGTCTGTCTATAACAGGGTGGACAGCACTGTGTAGAGTCTGTCTATAACAGGGTGGGTAGCACTGTGTAGAGTCTGTCTATAACAGGGTGGACAGCACTGTGTAGAGTCTGTCTATAACAGGGTGGACAGCACTGTGTAGAGTCTGTCTATAACAGGGTGGGCAGCACTGTGTAGAGTCTGTCTATAACAGGGTGGGCAGCACTGTGGAGAGTCTGTCTATAACAGGGTGGGCAGCACTGTGTAGAGTCTGTCTATAACAGGGTGGGCAGCACTGTGTAGAGTCTGTCTATAACAGGGTGGGTAGCACTGTGTAGAGTCTGTCTATAACAGGGTGGACAGCACTGTGTAGAGTCTGTCTATAACAGGGTGGACAGCACTGTGTAGAGTCTGTCTATAACAGGGTGGACAGCACTGTGTAGAGTCTGTCTATAACAGGGTGGGCAGCACTGTGTAGAGTCTGTCTATAACAGGGTGGGTAGCACTGTGTAGAGTCTGTCTATAACAGGGTGGACAGCACTGTGTAGAGTCTGTCTATAACAGGGTGGACAGCACTGTGTAGAGTCTGTCTATAACAGGGTGGGTAGCACTGTGTAGAGTCTGTCTATAACAGGGTGGGCAGCACTGTGTAGAGTCTGTCTATAACAGGGTGGACAGCACTGTGTAGAGCCTGTCTATAACAGGGTGGGCAGCACTGTGTAGAGTCTGTCTATAACAGGGTGGGCAGCACTGTGTAGAGTCTGTCTATAACAGGGTGGGCAGCACTGTGTAGAGCCTGTCTATAACAGGGTGGGCAGCACTGTGTAGAGTCTGTCTATAACAGGGTGGGCAGCACTGTGTAGAGCCTGTCTATAACAGGGTGGGCAGCACTGTGTAGAGTCTGTCTATAACAGGGTGGGTAGCACTGTGTAGAGTCTGTCTATAACAGGGTGGGTAGCACTGTGTAGAGTCTGTCTATAACAGGGTGGACAGCACTGTGTAGAGCCTGTCTATAACAGGGTGGGCAGCACTGTGTAGAGTCTGTCTATAACAGGGTGGGCAGCACTGTGTAGAGTCTGTCTATAACAGGGTGGGTAGCACTGTGTAGAGTCTGTCTATAACAGGGTGGGCAGCACTGTGTAGAGTCTGTCTATAACAGGGTGGGCAGCACTGTGTAGAGTCTGTCTATAACAGGGTGGGTAGCACTGTGTAGAGTCTGTCTCTCACAGGGTGGGCAGCACTGTGTAGAGTCTGTCTATAACAGGGTGGGTAGCACTGTGTAGAGTCTGTCTATAACAGGGTGGGCAGCACTGTGTAGAGCCTGTCTATAACAGGGTGGGCAGCACTGTGTAGAGTCTGTCTATAACAGGGTGGGCAGCACTGTGTAGAGCCTGTCTATAACAGGGTGGGCAGCACTGTGTAGAGCCTGTCTATAACAGGGTGGACAGCACTGTGTAGAGTCTGTCTATAACAGGGTGGACAGCACTGTGTAGAGTCTGTCTATAACAGGGTGGGCAGCACTGTGTAGAGTCTGTCTATAACAGGGTGGGTAGCACTGTGTAGAGTCTGTCTATAACAGGGTGGGTAGCACTGTGTAGAGTCTGTCTATAACAGGGTGGACAGCACTGTGTAGAGTCTGTCTATAACAGGGTGGGCAGCACTGTGTAGAGTCTGTCTATAACAGGGTGGGCAGCACTGTGTAGAGTCTGTCTATAACAGGGTGGGTAGCACTGTGTAGAGTCTGTCTATAACAGGGTGGGTAGCACTGTGTAGAGTCTGTCTCTCACAGGGTGGGCAGCACTGTGTAGAGTCTGTCTATAACAGGGTGGGCAGCACTGTGTAGAGCCTGTCTATAACAGGGTGGGCAGCACTGTGTAGAGTCTGTCTATAACAGGGTGGGTAGCACTGTGTAGAGTCTGTCTATAACAGGGTGGGTAGCACTGTGTAGAGTCTGTCTATAACAGGGTGGGTAGCACTGTGTAGAGCCTGTCTATAACAGGGTGGGTAGCACTGTGTAGAGTCTGTCTATAACAGGGTGGGCAGCACTGTGTAGAGTCTGTCTATAACAGGGTGGGTAGCACTGTGTAGAGTCTGTCTATAACAGGGTGGGCAGCACTGTGTAGAGTCTGTCTATAACAGGGTGGGCAGCACTGTGTAGAGTCTGTCTATAACAGGGTGGGTAGCACTGTGTAGAGTCTGTCTATAACAGGGTGGGCAGCACTGTGTAGAGCCTGTCTATAACAGGGTGGGTAGCACTGTGTAGAGTCTGTCTATAACAGGGTGGGTAGCACTGTGTAGAGTCTGTCTATAACAGGGTGGGCAGCACTGTGTAGAGCCTGTCTATAACAGGGTGGGCAGCTCTGTGTAGAGTCTGTCTATAACAGGGTGGGTAGCACTGTGTAGAGCCTGTCTATAACAGGGTGGGCAGCACTGTGTAGAGTCTGTCTATAACAGGGTGGGCAGCACTGTGTAGAGTCTGTCTATAACAGGGTGGGTAGCACTGTGTAGAGTCTGTCTATACAGGGTGGGCAGCACTGTGTAGAGCCTGTCTATAACAGGGTGGGTAGCACTGTGTAGAGTCTGTCTATAACAGGGTGGGTAGCACTGTGTAGAGTCTGTCTATAACAGGGTGGGCAGCACTGTGTAGAGCCTGTCTATAACAGGGTGGGTAGCACTGTGTAGAGTCTGTCTATAACAGGGTGGGCAGCACTGTGTAGAGCCTGTCTATAACAGGGTGGGCAGCACTGTGTAGAGTCTGTCTATAACAGGGTGGGCAGCACTGTGTAGAGTCTGTCTATAACAGGGTGGGCAGCTCTGTGTAGAGTCTGTCTATAACAGGGTGGGTAGCACTGTGTAGAGCCTGTCTATAACAGGGTGGGTAGCACTGTGTAGAGTCTGTCTATAACAGGGTGGACAGCACTGTGCAGCGTCTGTCTATAACAGGGTGGACAGCACTGTGTAGAGTCTGTCTATAACAGGGTGGGTAGCACTGTGTAGAGTCTGTCTATAACAGGGTGGACAGCACTGTGTAGAGTCTGTCTATAACAGGGTGGACAGCACTGTGTAGAGTCTGTCTATAACAGGGTGGGCAGCACTGTGTAGAGTCTGTCTATAACAGGGTGGGCAGCACTGTGGAGAGTCTGTCTATAACAGGGTGGGCAGCACTGTGTAGAGTCTGTCTATAACAGGGTGGGCAGCACTGTGTAGAGTCTGTCTATAACAGGGTGGGTAGCACTGTGTAGAGTCTGTCTATAACAGGGTGGACAGCACTGTGTAGAGTCTGTCTATAACAGGGTGGACAGCACTGTGTAGAGTCTGTCTATAACAGGGTGGACAGCACTGTGTAGAGTCTGTCTATAACAGGGTGGGCAGCACTGTGTAGAGTCTGTCTATAACAGGGTGGGTAGCACTGTGTAGAGTCTGTCTATAACAGGGTGGACAGCACTGTGTAGAGTCTGTCTATAACAGGGTGGACAGCACTGTGTAGAGTCTGTCTATAACAGGGTGGGTAGCACTGTGTAGAGTCTGTCTATAACAGGGTGGGCAGCACTGTGTAGAGTCTGTCTATAACAGGGTGGACAGCACTGTGTAGAGCCTGTCTATAACAGGGTGGGCAGCACTGTGTAGAGTCTGTCTATAACAGGGTGGGCAGCACTGTGTAGAGTCTGTCTATAACAGGGTGGGCAGCACTGTGTAGAGCCTGTCTATAACAGGGTGGGCAGCACTGTGTAGAGTCTGTCTATAACAGGGTGGGCAGCACTGTGTAGAGCCTGTCTATAACAGGGTGGGCAGCACTGTGTAGAGTCTGTCTATAACAGGGTGGGTAGCACTGTGTAGAGTCTGTCTATAACAGGGTGGGTAGCACTGTGTAGAGTCTGTCTATAACAGGGTGGACAGCACTGTGTAGAGCCCTGTCTATAACAGGGTGGGCAGCACTGTGTAGAGTCTGTCTATAACAGGGTGGGCAGCACTGTGTAGAGTCTGTCTATAACAGGGTGGGTAGCACTGTGTAGAGTCTGTCTATAACAGGGTGGGCAGCACTGTGTAGAGTCTGTCTATAACAGGGTGGGCAGCACTGTGTAGAGTCTGTCTATAACAGGGTGGGTAGCACTGTGTAGAGTCTGTCTCTCACAGGGTGGGCAGCACTGTGTAGAGTCTGTCTATAACAGGGTGGGTAGCACTGTGTAGAGTCTGTCTATAACAGGGTGGGCAGCACTGTGTAGAGCCTGTCTATAACAGGGTGGGCAGCACTGTGTAGAGTCTGTCTATAACAGGGTGGGCAGCACTGTGTAGAGTCTGTCTATAACAGGGTGGGCAGCACTGTGTAGAGTCTGTCTATAACAGGGTGGGCAGCACTGTGTAGAGTCTGTCTATAACAGGGTGGACAGCACTGTGTAGAGTCTGTCTATAACAGGGTGGGCAGCACTGTGTAGAGTCTGTCTATAACAGGGTGGACAGCACTGTGTAGAGTCTGTCTATAACAGGGTGGACAGCACTGTGTAGAGTCTGTCTATAACAGGGTGGGCAGCACTGTGTAGAGTCTGTCTATAACAGGGTGGGTAGCACAGTGTAGAGTCTGTCTATAACAGGGTGGGCAGCACTGTGTAGAGTCTGTCTATAACAGGGTGGACAGCACTGTGTAGAGTCTGTCTATAACAGGGTGGGCAGCACTGTGTAGAGTCTGTCTCTCACAGGGTGGGCAGCACTGTGTAGAGTCTGTCTATAACAGGGTGGGCAGCACTGTGTAGAGTCTGTCTATAACAGGGTGGACAGCACTGTGTAGAGCCTGTCTATAACAGGGTGGGCAGCACTGTGTAGAGTCTGTCTATAACAGGGTGGGCAGCACTGTGTAGAGTCTGTCTATAACAGGGTGGGTAGCACTGTGTAGAGTCTGTCTATAACAGGGTGGGTAGCACTGTGTAGAGTCTGTCTATAACAGGGTGGGCAGCACTGTGTAGAGTCTGTCTCTCACAGGGTGGGCAGCACTGTGTAGAGCCTGTCTATAACAGGGTGGGTAGCACTGTGTAGAGTCTGTCTATAACAGGGTGGGCAGCACTGTGTAGAGCCTGTCTATAACAGGGTGGGCAGCACTGTGTAGAGTCTGTCTATAACAGGGTGGACAGCACTGTGTAGAGTCTGTCTATAACAGGGTGGGCAGCACTGTGTAGAGTCTGTCTATAACAGGGTGGGCAGCACTGTGTAGAGTCTGTCTATAACAGGGTGGGCAGCACTGTGTAGAGTCTGTCTATAACAGGGTGGGCAGCACTGTGTAGAGCCTGTCTATAACAGGGTGGGTAGCACTGTGTAGAGTCTGTCTATAACAGGGTGGGTAGCACTGTGTAGAGTCTGTCTATAACAGGGTGGGCAGCACTGTGTAGAGTCTGTCTATAACAGGGTGGGTAGCACTGTGTAGAGTCTGTCTATAACAGGGTGGGTAGCACTGTGTAGAGTCTGTCTATAACAGGGTGGACAGCACTGTGTAGAGTCTGTCTATAACAGGGTGGGTAGCACTGTGTAGAGCCTGTCTCTCACAGGGTGGGCAGCACTGTGTAGAGTCTGTCTATAACAGGGTGGACAGCACTGTGTAGAGTCTGTCTATAACAGGGTGGGCAGCACTGTGTAGAGTCTGTCTATAACAGGGTGGGCAGCACTGTGTAGAGTCTGTCTATAACAGGGTGGGCAGCACTGTGTAGAGTCTGTCTATAACAGGGTGGGTAGCACTGTGTAGAGTCTGTCTATAACAGGGTGGGCAGCACTGTGTAGAGTCTGTCTATAACAGGGTGGGCAGCACTGTGTAGAGTCTGTCTATAACAGGGTGGGTAGCACTGTGTAGAGTCTGTCTATAACAGGGTGGGCAGCACTGTGTAGAGTCTGTCTATAACAGGGTGGGTAGCACTGTGTAGAGTCTGTCTATAACAGGGTGGGCAGCACTGTGTAGAGTCTGTCTATAACAGGGTGGGTAGCACTGTGTAGAGCCTGTCTATAACAGGGTGGGCAGCACTGTGTAGAGCCTGTCTATAACAGGGTGGGCAGCACTGTGTAGAGTCTGTCTATAACAGGGTGGGCAGCACTGTGTAGAGTCTGTCTATAACAGGGTGGGTAGCACTGTGTAGAGCCTGTCTATAACAGGGTGGGCAGCACTGTGTAGAGTCTGTCTATAACAGGGTGGGTAGCACTGTGTAGAGTCTGTCTATAACAGGGTGGACAGCACTGTGTAGAGTCTGTCTATAACAGGGTGGGCAGCACTGTGTAGAGTCTGTCTATAACAGGGTGGGTAGCACTGTGTAGAGTCTGTCTATAACAGGGTGGGCAGCACTGTGTAGAGTCTGTCTATAACAGGGTGGGCAGCACTGTGTAGAGTCTGTCTATAACAGGGTGGGTAGCACTGTGTAGAGTCTGTCTATAACAGGGTGGGTAGCACTGTGTAGAGTCTGTCTATAACAGGGTGGACAGCACTGTGTAGAGTCTGTCTATAACAGGGTGGGCAGCACTGTGTAGAGTCTGTCTATAACAGGGTGGGCAGCACTGTGTAGAGTCTGTCTATAACAGGGTGGGCAGCACTGTGTAGAGTCTGTCTATAACAGGGTGGGTAGCACTGTGTAGAGTCTGTCTATAACAGGGTGGACAGCACTGTGTAGAGTCTGTCTATAACAGGGTGGACAGCACTGTGTAGAGTCTGTCTATAACAGGGTGGACAGCACTGTGTAGAGTCTGTCTATAACAGGGTGGACAGCACTGTGTAGAGTCTGTCTATAACAGGGTGGGCAGCACTGTGTAGAGTCTGTCTATAACAGGGTGGACAGCACTGTGTAGAGTCTGTCTATAACAGGGTGGGCAGCACTGTGTAGAGCCTGTCTATAACAGGGTGGACAGCACTGTGTAGAGTCTGTCTATAACAGGGTGGGTAGCACTGTGTAGAGTCTGTCTATAACAGGGTGGGCAGCACTGTGTAGAGTCTGTCTATAACAGGGTGGGTAGCACTGTGTAGAGTCTGTCTATAACAGGGTGGACAGCACTGTGTAGAGTCTGTCTATAACAGGGTGGGCAGCACTGTGTAGAGCCTGTCTATAACAGGGTGGACAGCACTGTGTAGAGCCTGTCTATAACAGGGTGGGTAGCACTGTGTAGAGCCTGTCTCTCACAGGGTGGGCAGCACTGTGTAGAGTCTGTCTATAACAGGGTGGGCAGCACTGTGTAGAGTCTGTCTATAACAGGGTGGGCAGCACTGTGTAGAGTCTGTCTATAACAGGGTGGGTAGCACTGTGTAGAGTCTGTCTATAACAGGGTGGACAGCACTGTGTAGAGTCTGTCTATAACAGGGTGGACAGCACTGTGTAGAGTCTGTCTATAACAGGGTGGACAGCACTGTGTAGAGTCTGTCTATAACAGGGTGGGCAGCACTGTGTAGAGTCTGTCTATAACAGGGTGGGCAGCACTGTGTAGAGTCTGTCTATAACAGGGTGGGTAGCACTGTGTAGAGTCTGTCTATAACAGGGTGGACAGCACTGTGTAGAGTCTGTCTATAACAGGGTGGACAGCACTGTGTAGAGTCTGTCTATAACAGGGTGGACAGCACTGTGTAGAGTCTGTCTATAACAGGGTGGGTAGCACTGTGTAGAGTCTGTCTATAACAGGGTGGGTAGCACTGTGTAGAGCCTGTCTATAACAGGGTGGGTAGCACTGTGTAGAGTCTGTCTATAACAGGGTGGACAGCACCGTGTAGAGCCTGTCTATAACAGGGTGGGCAGCACTGTGTAGAGTCTGTCTATAACAGGGTGGACAGCACTGTGTAGAGTCTGTCTATAACAGGGTGGGCAGCACTGTGTAGAGCCTGTCTATAACAGGGTGAGCCGCACTGTGTAGAGTCTGTCTATAACAGGGTGGGCAGCACTGTGTAGAGTCTGTCTATAACAGGGTGGACAGCACTGTGTAGAGCCTGTCTATAACAGGGTGGGCAGCACTGTGTAGAGTCTGTCTATAACAGGGTGGGCAGCACTGTGTAGAGTCTGCCTATAACAGGGTGGGCAGCTCTGTGTAGAGTCTGTCTATAACAGGATGGGCAGCACTGTGTAGAGTCTGTCTATAACAGGGTGGGCAGCACTGTGTAGAGCCTGTCTATAACATGGTGGGCAGCACTGTGGAGAGTCTGTCTATAACAGGGTGGGCAGCACTGTGTAGAGTCTGTCTATAACAGGGTGGGCAGCACTGTGTAGAGCCTGTCTATAACATGGTGGGCAGCACTGTGGAGAGTCTGTCTATAACATCGCAACAGACACCTCCAGACGCTGAAAGATGCCCTCATAAGAACAGGATATGGCGCAAGACTCATTGATCAACAGTTCCAACGCGCCACAGCGAAAAACCGCACCGACCTCCTCAGAAGACAAACACGGGACACAGTGGACAGAGTACCCTTCGTTGTCCAGTACTTCCCCGGAGCGGAGAAGCTACGGCATCTCCTCCGGAGCCTTCAACATGTCATTGATGAAGACGAACATCTTGCCAAGGCCATCCCCACACCCCCACTTCTTGCCTTCAAACAACCGCACAACCTCAAACAGACCATTGTCCGCAGCAAACTACCCAGCCTTCAGGAGAACAGTGACCAAGACACCACACAACCCTGCCACAGCAACCTCTGCAAGACGTGCCGGATCATCGACACAGATGCCATCATCTCACGTGAGAACACCATCCACCAGGTACACGGTACATACTCTTGCAACTCGGCCAACGTTGTCTACCTGATACGCTGCAAGAAAGGATGTCCCGAGGCATGGTACATTGGGGAAACTATGCAGACGCTGCGACAACGGATGAATGAACACCGCTCGACAATCACCAGGCAAGACTGTTCTCTTCCTGTTGGGGAGCACTTCAGCGGTCACGGGCATTCGGCCTCTGATATTCGGGTAAGCGTTCTCCAAGGCGGCCTTCGCGACACACGACAGCGCAGAGTCGCGGAGCAGAAACTGATAGCCAGGTTCCGCACACACAAGGACGGCCTCAACCGGGATATTGGGTTTATGTCACACTATTTCACATAAATATTTCTGCTTTTTTCCTCCTGAGTCTTTATCATGCGATCCTAGAATCAGAATTTATGTCACACTATTTGTAACTCCCACAGTTGCGTGGACCTGCAGAGTTTCACTGGCTGTCTTGTCTGGAGACAATACACATCTTTTTAGCCTGTCTTGATGCTCTCCCCACTCCCATTGTTTTGTTTCTTAAAGACTGGATTAGTTGTAAGTATTCGCATTCCAACCATTATTCATGTAAATTGAGTCTGTGTCTTATAAGTTCTGTTTGTGAACAGAATTCCCACTCACCTGAAGAAGGGGCTCAGAGCCTCGAAAGCTTGTGTGGCTTTTGCTACCAAATAAACCTGTTGGACTTTAACCTGGTGTTGTTAAACTTCTTACTGTGTTTACCCCAGTCCAACGCCGGCATCTCCACATTATAACAGGGTGGGCAGCACTGTGTAGAGTCTGTCTATAACAGGGTGGGTAGCACTGTGTAGAGTCTGTCTATAACAGGGTGGACAGCACTGTGTAGAGTCTGTCTATAACAGGGTGGGTAGCACTGTGTAGAGTCTGTCTATAACAGGGTGGACAGCACTGTGTAGAGTCTGTCTATAACAGGGTGGACAGCACTGTGTAGAGTCTGTCTATAACAGGGTGGGTAGCACTGTGTAGAGTCTGTCTATAACAGGGTGGACAGCACTGTGTAGAGTCTGTCTATAACAGGGTGGGTAGCACTGTGTAGAGTCTGTCTATAACAGGGTGGGCAGCACTGTGTAGAGTCTGTCTATAACAGGGTGGGTAGCACTGTGTAGAGTCTGTCTATAACAGGGTGGACAGCACTGTGTAGAGTCTGTCTATAACAGGGTGGGTAGCACTGTGTAGAGTCTGTCTATAACAGGGTGGGTAGCACTGTGTAGAGTCTGTCTATAACAGGGTGGGTAGCACTGTGTAGAGCCTGTCTATAACAGGGTGGACAGCACTGTGTAGAGTTTGTCTCTCACAGGGTGGGCAGCACTGTGTAGAGTCTGTCTATAACAGGGTGGGCAGCACTGTGTAGAGCCTGTCTATAACAGGGTGGACAGCACTGTGTAGAGTCTGTCTATAACAGGGTGGGTAGCACTGTGTAGAGTCTGTCTATAACAGGGTGGACAGCACTGTGTAGAGTCTGTCTATAACAGGGTGGGTAGCACTGTGTAGAGTCTGTCTATAACAGGGTGGGCAGCTCTGTGTAGAGTCTGTCTATAACAGGGTGGACAGCACTGTGTAGAGTCTGTCTATAACAGGGTGGGTAGCACTGTGTAGAGTCTGTCTATAACAGGGTGGGCAGCACTGTGTAGAGTCTGTCTATAACAGGGTGGGCAGCACTGTGTAGAGTCTGTCTATAACAGGGTGGGCAGCTCTGTGTAGAGTCTGTCTATAACAGGGTGGACAGCACTGTGTAGAGTCTGTCTATAACAGGGTGGGTAGCACTGTGTAGAGTCTGTCTATAACAGGGTGGGCAGCACTGTGTAGAGTCTGTCTATAACAGGGTGGACAGCACTGTGTAGAGTCTGTCTATAACAGGGTGGGCAGCTCTGTGTAGAGTCTGTCTATAACAGGGTGGGTAGCACTGTGTAGAGTCTGTCTATAACAGGGTGGGTAGCACTGTGTAGAGTCTGTCTATAACAGGGTGGGCAGCACTGTGTAGAGTCTGTCTATAACAGGGTGGGCAGCACTGTGTAGAGTCTGTCTATAACAGGGTGGGCAGCACTGTGTAGAGTCTGTCTATAACAGGGTGGGCAGCACTGTGTAGAGTCTGTCTATAACAGGGTGGGCAGCACTGTGTAGAGTCTGTCTATAACAGGGTGGGTAGCACTGTGTAGAGCCTGTCTATAACAGGGTGGGTAGCACTGTGTAGAGTCTGTCTATAACAGGGTGGGCAGCACTGTGTAGAGTCTGTCTATAACAGGGTGGGTAGCACTGTGTAGAGCCTGTCTATAACAGGGTGGGCAGCACTGTGTAGAGCCTGTCTATAACAGGGTGGACAGCACTGTGTAGAGTCTGTCTATAACAGGGTGGACAGCACTGTGTAGAGCCTGTCTCTCTCCTGTGGAGAAGGTTCCCTGGGGGAGAATCAGATTGGGAGGTAGGGTCCACGCGCTCCTACCTGGGCTGAGGCAGTAACAGGGTCCACGCGCTCCTACCTGGGCTGTCAGGACGCAACACTCGAGAAGCCTCAGCCTGGTCAGCTTCCCTGTTCACATCCCAGAAAATGGTGTCCACCACCTCCTGGGCCCAACGCTCCGGGATAACGGCTGTGAAATCCCGAAACAAATCCTCATCGCTGTCCATCCACTGGATCAGGGAGAGAGACGCAGAGGCTTACCCACAGTGCCAGTCTGAGAGACATAAACACGCACGCAGCCTCCCCCCACCCCCTCACGCAGACTCCCCCCACCCCCACACCCTCTCCCCCCTCCCCCTCGCACTCTCCCCCCTCCCCCCGCACTCTCCCCCCTCCCCCTCGTGCTCTCTCCCCCCTCCCCCTCCTCCCCCTCGCGCTCTCTCCCCCCTCCCCCTCGCTCTCTCCCCCCTCCCACTCTCTCCCCCGTCCCCCTCGCGCTCTCTCCCCCCTCCCCCTCCTCCCCCTCGCGCTCTCTCCCCCCTCCCCCTCGCTCTCTCCCCCCTCCCCCTCACGCTCTCTCCCCCCTCCCCCTCACGCTCTCTCCCCCCTCCACCCCACGCTCTCTCCCCTCCCCCTCGCGCTCTCTCCCCCCTCCCCCTCGCGCTCTCTCCCCCCTCCCCCTCGCGCTCTCTCCCCCCTCCCCCTCGCGCTCTCTCCCCCCTCCCCCTCGCGCTCTCTCCCCCCTCCCCCCCACGCTCTCTCCCCTCCCCCTCTCTCCCCTCCCCCTCGCGCTCTCTCCCCCCTCCCCCTCGCGCTCTCTCCCCACTCCCCCTCGCGCTCTCTCCCCACTCCCCCTCGCGCTCTCTCCCCACTCCCCCTCGCGCTCTCTTCCCCCTCCCCCTCACGCTCTCTCCCCCCTCCCCCTCAAGCTCTCTCCCCCCTCCACCTCGCGCTCTCCCCCCTCCCCCTCGCGCTCTCTCCCCCTCCCCCTCGCGCTCTCTCCCCCCTCCCCCTCGCGCTCTCTCCCCCCTCCCCCTCGCGCTCTCTCCCCCCTCCCCCTCGCGCTCTCTCCCCCTCCCCCTCACGCTCTCTCCCCCCTCCCCCTCACGCTCTCTCCCCCCTCCCCCTCTCGCTCTCTCCCCCCTCCCCCTCACGCTCTCTCCCCCCTCCCCCTCTCGCTCTCTCTCCCCCCTCCCCCTCTCGCTCTCTCCCCCCTCCTCCTCACGCTCTCTCCCCCCTCCCCATCACGCTCTCTTCCCCCTCCCCATCACGCTCTCTCCCCCTCCCCCTCACGCTCTCTCTCCCCCCTCCCCATCACGCTCTTTCCCCCTCCCCCTCACGCTCTCTCTCCCCCCTCCCCCTCCCCCTCTCTCCCCCTCCCCCTCTCGCTCTCTCCCCCCTCCCCCTCACGCTCTCTCCCCCCTCCCCCTCACGCTCTCTCTCCCCTCCCCCTCACGCTCTCTCCCCCTCCCCCTCACGCTCTCTCCCCCCTCCCCATCACGCTCTCTCCCCCTCCCCCTCCCCCTCACGCTCTCTCCCCCCTCCCCCTCTCGCTCTCTCTCCCCTCCCCCTCGCGCTCTCTCCCCCCTCCCCCTCACGCTCTCTCCCCCCTCCCCTCACGCTCTCTCCCCCTCCCCCTCACGCTCTCCCCCCTCCCCCTCGCTCTCACACAGACACCCCCGGGGGTTATTTAAGTTCCGATCTCTCTCCCAGACGGGGGGAGAGTGGATTCGATACCTGGCCGGTCTCTGTGTTCGCTCCCTCTGTCGGGGGAACCGATTCTCTGTCAGCTTTTCTTGGTGGGATGAAGGGAGGGGGATACTGGAACCAGAGATCACGACAGTTAGAGCCACGGGGAGGGGCACCCAGAATCCCCGACTCACCCCCCCCTCACACCCCCCCTCCCTCACACCCCCCGACTCCCCCCTCCCTCACACCCCCGACTCACCCCCCCCTCACACCCCCCCTCCCTCACACCCCCCGACTCCCCCCGACTCCCCCCCTCCCTCACACCCCCCGACTCCCCCCCTCCTCCACACCACCCCCTAACACCCCCGACTCCCCCACACCCCCGTCTCCACCCACCTAACACCCCCGTCTCCACCCCCCTAACACCCCCGACTCCACCCCCCTAACACCTCCGACTCCACCCCCCTAACACCCCCGACTCCACCCCCCTAACACCCCCGACTCCACCCCCCTAACACCCCCGACTCCACCCCCCTAACACCCCCGACTCCACCCCCCTAACACCCCCGACTCCACCCCCGACTCCACCCCCCTAACACCCCCGACTCCACCCCCCTAACACCCCCGACTCCACCCCCCTAACACCCCCGACTCCACCCCCCTAACACCCCCGACTCCAACCCCCTAACACCCCCGACTCCACCCCCCAACACCCCCGACTCCACCCCCCAACACCCCCGACTCCACCCCCCAACACCCCCGACTCCACCCCCCTAACACCCCCGACTCCACCCCCCTAACACCCCCGACTCCACCCCCCTAACACCCCCGACTCCACCCCCCTAACACCCCCGACTCCACCCCCCTAACACCCCCGACTCACCCCCCCCTCACACCCCCCCTCCCTCACACCCCCCGACTCCCCCCGACTCCCCCCCTCCCTCACACCCCCCGACTCCCCCCCTCCTCCACACCACCCCCTAACACCCCCGACTCCCCCACACCCCCGTCTCCACCCACCTAACACCCCCGTCTCCACCCCCCTAACACCCCCGACTCCACCCCCCTAACACCTCCGACTCCACCCCCCTAACACCCCCGACTCCACCCCCCTAACACCCCCGACTCCACCCCCCTAACACCCCCGACTCCACCCCCCTAACACCCCCGACTCCACCCCCCTAACACCCCCGACTCCACCCCCGACTCCACCCCCCTAACACCCCCGACTCCACCCCCCTAACACCCCCGACTCCACCCCCCTAACACCCCCGACTCCACCCCCCTAACACCCCCGACTCCACCCCCCTAACACCCCCGACTCCACCCCCCAACACCCCCGACTCCACCCCCCAACACCCCCGACTCCACCCCCCAACACCCCCGACTCCACCCCCCAACACCCCCGACTCCACCCCCCTAACACCCCCGACTCCACCCCCCTAACACCCCCGACTCCACCCCCCTAACACCCCCGACTCCACCCCCCTAACACCCCCGACTCCACCCCCCTAACACCCCCGACTCCACCCCCGACTCCACCCCCCTAACACCCCCGACTCCACCCCCCTAACACCCCCGACTCCACCCCCCTAACACCCCCGACTCCACCCCCCTAACACCCCCGACTCCACCCCCTAACACCCCCGACTCCAGCCCCCTAACACCCCCGACTCCACGCCCCTAACACAGGACAGAAAGAGTTCCAGTTTCATTTCAAAATTACAAGTAGTTGCTGCCTGGGCTGCCTACAGGAAGCAGTGTCTCTGTTTCACTCCAACGTTTTTCTGAAAGCGCAAGGACTGTTAACCTAAGACAAGTGAAGTCTGCCTGTGTTTTGCGAACTAATTTTAAAGAAGGGGTTTAAGTCTATAAGAAGAATATTGCTTGAATTGGAACTAATGCAGATAGAGATAACTTAGCTGTTACGAATTGTGTCTCCCATTCGGCCCATCGAGTCTGCACCAACCACAATCCCACCCAGGCCCTATCCCCATACCCCTGTGCATTTACCTTAGCTAGTCCCCCGACACTAATGGGGGGGTTTTAGCACGGCCAATCCACCGAACACGCACATCTTGGGGAAACAGGAGCACCCGGAGGAAACCCACGCAGACACGGGGAGAACGTGCAGACTCCACACAGACAGTGACCCGAGCCGGGAATCGAACCCGGGTCCCTGGCGCTGTGAGGCAGCAGCGCTAACCCACTGTGTCACCGTGCCCCCGGGAATCGAACCCGGGTCCCTGGCGCTGTGAGGGAGCAGTGCTAACCCACTGTGTCACCGTGCCCCCGGGAATCGAACCTGGAACCCTGGCGCTGTGAGGCAGCAGCGCTAACCACTGTGCCACCGCGTATTGTTAAAAGTTAAACTAATTCATTTGTTAACCGTGTTACGAAATAAAGTTAGTTTTGGTAAAAGTTTAGTCACACCGGGAGTCAAACATCACCTCCTCACACTAAAGGCAAAATGGAAAATTGCTGAGGTCAATTCTGACAACATAATAGACCTCTCACCTCCAACAAGTAGACCATGTGCCAATTTACACGGTTAAAGAACGGATGAGATTTCACGTCAGCTGCCCTGTGATCACATCAGAAAACTAACATAAAGACTGACAAAAAAATACATCTCAGTACCACACTTATCGGTGTCTCTCAGTCCTCTCTCTCTCTCTCAGGGAGATATCTGTACACTGACTGGTGTCTCTCAGTCCTCTCTCTCTCTCTCTAGGGGAGATATCTGTACACTGACTGGTGTCTCTCAGTCCTCTCTCTCTCTCTCAGGGAGATATCTGTACACTGACTGGTGTCTCTCAGTCCCCTCTCTCTCCCTCTCAGGGAGATATCTGTACACTGACTGGTGTCTCTCAGTCCCCTCTCTCTCTCTCAGGGAGATGTCTGTACACTGACTGGTGTCTCTCAGTCCCCTCTCTCTCACAGGAAGATATCTGTACACTGACTGGTGTCTCTCAGTCCCCTCTCTCTCTCTCAGGGGGATATCTGTACACTGACTGGTATCTCTCAGTCCTCTCTCTCTCTCTCAGGGAGATATATGTACACTGACTGGTATCTCTCAGGGAGATATATGTACACTGACTGGTATCTCTCAGTCCCCTCTCTCTCTCTCAGGGAGATATCTGTACACTGACTGGTGTCTCTCAGTCCCCTCTCTCTCTCTCAGGGAGATATCTGTACACTGACTGGTGTCTCTCAGTCCCCTCTCTCTCTCTCAGGGAGATATCTGTACACTGACTGGTGTCTCTCAGTCCCCTCTCTCTCAGGGAGATATCTGTGCACTGACTAGTGTCTCTCAGTCCCCTCTCTCTGTTAGGGAGATATCTGTACACTGACTGGTGTCTCTCAGTCCCCCCTCTCTCTCTCAGGGAGATATCTGTACACTGACTGGTGTCTCTCAGTCCTCTCTCTCTCTCTCTCAGGGAGATGTCTGTACACTGACTGGTGTCTCTCAGTCCTCTCTCTCTCTCTCTCAGGGAGATATCTGTACACTGACTGGTGTCTCTCAGTCCTCTCTCTCTCTCTCTCAGGGAGATATCTGTTCACTGACTGGTGTCTCTCAGTCCTCTCTCTCTCTCTCAGGGCAATATCTGTACACTGACTGGTGTTTCTCAGTCCTCTCTCTCTCTCGGGGAGATATCTGTACACTGACTGGTGTCTCTCAGTCCTCTCACTCTCTCAGGGAGATATCTGTACACTGACTGGTGTCTCTCAGTCCCCCCTCTCTCTCTCAGGGAGATATCTGTACACTGACTGGTGTCTCTCAGTCCTCTCTCTCTCTCTCTCTCAGGGAGATATCTGTACACTGACTGGTGTCTCTCAGTCCTCTCTCTCTCTCTCAGGGAGATATCTGTACACTGACTGGTGTCTCTCAGTCCCTCCTCTCTCTCTCAGGGAGATATCTGTACACTGACTGGTGTCTCTCAGTCCCTCCTCTCTCTCTCAGGGAGATATCTGTACACTGACTGGTGTCTCTCAGTCCCCTCTCTCTCTCTCAGGGAGATATCTGTACACTGACTGGTGTCTCTCAGTCCCCCCTCTCTCTCAGGGAGATATCTGTACACTGACTGGTGTCTCTCAGTCCTCTCTCTCTCAGGGAGATATCTGTACACTGACTGGTGTCTCTCAGTCCCCTCTCTCTCTCTCAGGGAGATATCTGTACACTGACTGGTATCTCTCAGTCCCCTCTCTCTCTCTCAGGGAGATATCTGTACACTGACTGGTGTCTCTCAGTCCCCTCTCTCTCTCTCAGGGAGATATCTGTACACTGACTGGTGTCTCTCAGTCCCCTCTCTCACTCTCTCAGGGAGATATCTGTACACTGACTGGTGTCTCTCCGTCCCCTCTCTCTCTCAGGGAGATATCTGTACACTGACTGGTGTCTCTCAGTCCCCTCTCTCTCTCTCAGGGAGATATCTGTACACTGACTGGTGTCTCTCAGTCCCCTCTCTCACTCTCTCAGGGAGATATCTGTACACTGACTGGTGTCTCTCAGTCCCCTCTCTCTCTCAGGGAGATATCTGTACACTGACTGGTGTCTCTCAGTCCCCCCTCTCTCTCTCTCTCTCTCAGGGAGATATCTGTACACTGACTGGTGTCTCTCAGTCCTCTCTCTCTCTCTCAGGGAGATATCTGTTCACTGACTGGTGTCTCTCAGTCCCCTCTCTCTCAGCCTGTGTTGAGTTAAGCAGTATGGTTGGGACGTACCCTCTGGAGGAGCTGCCCAGTCGTTGCTTTGCAATGTTATCTAACAAGCCATTCAAAAGTGATGCAAGTTCCCGTGTATAATCGTCTGGGAGGTGGTGTAGTTTCTGAGGAAGCAAAAGGGAGAGATAAGGAGGGAGAGACGGAGAGGTCGGAGCGGGGATGGTATCGAAACACAAAATCTACATTGGATCAATGAAAAACTGCTTCGAATTTCCTGCAATGGATCGTGGGAGTGAACGGGAAGGGGTTTGGGATTGGGATTGTGTACAGTGGGAGTGAACGGGAAGGGGATTGGGATTGTGTACAGTGGGAGTGAACGGGAAGGGGTTTGGGATTGTGTACAGTGGGAGTGAACGGGAAGGGGTTTGGGATTGGGACTGTGTACAGTGGGAGTGAACGGGAAGGGGATTGGGATTGTGTACAGTGGGAGTGAACGGGAAGGGGTTTGGGATTGTGTACAGTGGGAGTGAACGGGAAGGGGATTGGGATTGTGTACAGTGGGAGTGAACGGGAAGGGGATTGGGATTGTGTACAGTGGGAGTGAACGGGAAGGGGTTTGGGATTGTGTACAGTGGGAGTGAACGGGAAAGGGTTTGGGATTGGGATTGTGTACAGTGGGAGTGAACGGGAAGGGGATTGGGATTGGGATTGTGTACAGTGGGAGTGAACGGGAAGGGGATTGGGATTGTGTACAGTGGGAGTGAACGGGAAAGGGTTTGGGATTGGGATTGTGTACAGTGGGAGTGAACGGGAAGGGGTTTGGGATTGGGATTGTGTACAGTGGGAGTGAACGGGAAGGGGATTGGGATTGTGTACAGTGGGAGTGAACGGGAAAGGGTTTGGGATTGTGTACAGTGGGAGTGAACGGGAAGAGGTTTGGGATTGTGTACAGTGGGAGTGAACGGGAAGGGGTTTGGGATTGTGTACAGTGGGAGTGAACGGGAAGGGGATTGGGATTGTGTACAGTGGGAGTGAACGGGAAGGGGATTGGGCTTGTGTACAGTGGGAGTGAACGGGAAAGGGTTTGGGATTGGGATTGTGTACAGTGGGAGTGAACGGGAAGGGGTTTGGGATTGGGATTGTGTACAGTGGGAGTGAACGGGAAAGGGTTTGGGATTGTGTACAGTGGGAGTGAACGGGAAGGGGATTGGGATTGTGTACAGTGGGAGTGAACGGGAAAGGGTTTGGGATTGTGTACAGTGGGAGTGAACGGGAAGGGGATTGGGATTGTGTACAGTGGGAGTGAACGGGAAGGGGATTGGGATTGGGACTGTGTACAGTGGGAGTGAACGGGAAGGGGATTGGGATTGGGACTGTGTACAGTGGAAGTGAACGGGAAGGGGTTTGGGATTGGGATTGTGTACAGTGGGAGTGAACGGGAAGGGGTTTGGGATTGTGTACAGTGGGAGTGAATGAGAAGGGGATTAGGATTGGGATTGTGTACAGTGGGAGTGAATGGGAATGAGTTTGGGATTGGGATTGTGTACAATGGGAGTGAACGGGAAGGGGATTGGGATTGTGTACAATGGGAGTGAACGGGAAGGGGATTGGGAATGTGTACAGTGGGAGTGAATGAGAAGGGGATTAGGATTGGGATTGTGCACAGTGGGAGTGAACGGGAAGGGGTTTGGGTCCATTGGGGTTTTGTACAGTGGGAGTGAACGGGAAGGGGTTTGGGATTGGGATTGTGCACAGTGGGAGTGAACGGGAAGGGGTTTGGGATTGGGATTGTGTACAGTGGGAGTGAACGGGAAGGGGTTTGGGATTGTGTACAGTGGGAGTGAATGAGAAGGGGATTAGGATTGGGATTGTGTACAGTGGGAGTGAATGGGAATGAGTTTGGGATTGGGATTGTGTACAATGGGAGTGAACGGGAAGGGGATTGGGATTGTGTACAATGGGAGTGAACGGGAAGGGGATTGGGAATGTGTACAGTGGGAGTGAATGAGAAGGGGATTAGGATTGGGATTGTGCACAGTGGGAGTGAACGGGAAGGGGTTTGGGATTGGGATTATGCACAGTGGGAGTGAACGGGAAGGGGTTTGGGATTGTGCACAGTGGGAGTGAACGGGAAGGGGTTTGGGATTGTGCACAGTGGGAGTGAACGGGAAGGGGTTTGGGATTGTGCACAGTGGGAGTGAACGGGAAGGGGTTTGGGATTGGGGTTTTGTACAGTGGGAGTGAACGGGAAGGCGTTTGGGATTGGGACTGTGTACAGTGGGAGTGAACGGGAAGGGGTTTGGGATTGGGGTTTTGTACAGTGGGAGTGAACGAGAAGGGGTTTGGGATTGTGTACAGTGGGAGTGAACGGGAAGGGGTTTGGGATTGGGATTGTGCACAGTGGGAGTGAACGGGAAGGGGTTTGGGATTGGGGTTTTGTACAGTGGGAGTGAACGGGAAGGGGTTTGGGATTGGGGTTTTGTACAGTGGGAGTGAATGGGATGGGGTTTGGGATTGGGATTGTGTACAGGGGGAGTGAAGGGGAAGGGGTTTGGGATTGGGGTTTTGTACAGTGGGAGTGAACGGGAAGGGGTTTGGGATTGGGATTGTGCACAGTGGGAGTGAACGGGAAGGGGTTTGGGATTGGGGTTTTGTACAGTGGGAGTGAACGGGAAGGGGTTTGGGATTGGGGTTTTGTACAGTGGGAGTGAACGGGAAGGGGTTTGGGATTGTGTACAGTGGGAGTGAACGGGAAGGGGTTTGGGATTGTGCACAGTGGGAGTGAACGGGAAGGGGTTTGGGATTGGGGTTTTGTACAGTGGGAGTGAACGGGAAGGGGTTTGGGATTGGGATTGTGTACAGTGGGAGTGAACGGGAAGGGGATTGGGATTGTGTACAGTGGGAGTGAATGGGAAGGGGTTTGGGATTGTGTACAGTGGGAGTGAACGGGAAGGGGTTTGGGATTGTGTACAGTGGGAGTGAATGGGAAGGGGTTTGGGATTGTGTACAGTGGGAGTGAACGGGAAGGGGTTTGGGATTGTGTACAGTGGGAGTGAACGGGAAGGGGTTTGGGATTGGATTGTGTACAGTGGGAGTGAACGGGAAGGGGTTTGGGATTGGGGTTACCATGGTGACTGTGCGATTTCCAACAGTTCTTTCCTTATCAGATTTCTTCTGGGGGAAAGGGGGGTGCCTGCGGATTTCAGGAGGGGAGAGAGGGAGAACGTGCGAGGGGGACACGGAGCGAGAGAGAGAGATAGTGGAAGGAAGTGGGAAAGACAGAAAAGAGACAACAAGAGGGAATGAGAGATAAAGAGAGAGAGGGAGCGAGATGGAGAGGGAGCGAGATGGAGAGAGAGAGGGAGCGAGATGGAGAGAGAGAGGGAGCGAGATGGAGAGAGAGAGGGAGCGAGATGGAGAGAGAGAGGGAGCGAGATGGAGAGAGAGAGGGAGCGAGATGGAGAGAGAGAGGGAGCGAGATGGAGAGAGAGAGGGAGCGAGATGGAGAGAGAGAGGGAGCGAGATGGAGAGAGAGAGGGAGCGTGATGGAGAGAGAGAGGGAGAGAAAGACATAATTAATTTTGAATTCTTGAATAACTTTGGAATAAAACACCGTGTTTTACAGATAGTGAATAATAACAGGCATTAGACTGGGTGGGATATTAAAGGGTGCGGGGAGTGAGGGGGAGAGTGGGATTAGACTGGGTGGGATATTAAAGGATGCGGGGAGTGAGGGGGGAGAGTGGGATTAGACTGGGTGGGATATCAAAGGGTGCGGAGAGTGAGGGGGAGAGTGGGATTAGACTGGGTGGGATATTAAAGGGTGCGGGGAGTGAGGGGGAGAGTGGGATTAGACTGGGTGGGATATTAAAGGATGCGGGGAGTGAGGGGGGAGAGTGGGATTAGACTGGGTGGGATATCAAAGGGTGCGGAGAGTGAGGGGGAGAGTGGGATTAGACTGGGTGGGATATTAAAGGGTGCGGGGAGTGAGAGGGAGAGTGGGATTAGACTGGGTGGGATATTAAAGGGTGCGGGGAGTGAGGGGGAGAGTGGGATTAGACTGGGTGGGATATTAAAGGGTGCGGGGAGTGAGGGGGGAGAGTGGGATTAGACTGGGTGGGATATTAAAGGGTGCGGGGAGTGAGGGGGAGAGTGGGATTAGACTGGGTGGGATATTAAAGGGTGCGGGGAGTGAGGGGGAGAGTGGGATTAGACTGGGTGGGATATTAAAGGGTGCGGGGAGTGAGGGGGAGAGTGGGATTAGACTGGGTGGGATATTAAAGTGTGAGGGGAGTGAGGGGGAGAGTGGGATTAGACTGGGTGGGATATTAAAGGGTGCGGGGAGTGAGGGGGAGAGTGGGATTAGACTGGGTGGGATATTAAAGGGTGCGGGGAGTGAGGGGGAGAGTGGGATTAGACTGGGTGGGATATTAAAGGGTGAGGGGAGTGAGGGGGAGAGTGGGATTAGACTGGGTGGGATATTAAAGGGTGTGGGGAGTGGGTCCAATCGGGTTGGCGGCCATCGCCCTGTGGGGGTGGGGTATCCGTTTGCCTCAGGACCGGACTTACCCCTGGAGGAGCTGGTACAGAACGCAGCCGAGAGAGAACCAATCAGCGCTGCTGTTGTAAGCCGTCCCCTTCTCCATCACCTCCGGGGCCATGTAGCCATGGGTGCCCCTGCGGCCGGGTCAAAGAGCAAGGGTCAGCTCAGGGTCAGAGGTCAGCGACAGGAACAGAATTCCACCCCCCCCCTCCCCCAAAGTTCCAGCTCCTTCCACTCATTTGCCCCAATGGTCACTTAAAGTGACAGTCCCAAACACTCCCCACCCCTATCTTAAAGTGACAGTCCCAAACACTCCCCACCCCTATCTTAAAGTGACAGTCCCAAAGACACCCCACCCCTGTCTTAAAGGGACAGTCCCAAAGACGCCCCACCCATCTTAAAGGGACAGTCCCTATAACTCCCCAGGCACATCTTAAAGGGACAGTCCCCAGCACGTTGCTCCACTATCTATGAGGGACCATTCCCATTCACCCCCACCCATCTCTTAAAGGGACAGTCCCTATTAATCTAAACTCCTCTCTTGAAGGGATATCACTTTTAATCACCACCCATCTCTTAAAGGGAAAGTCACTAACATTTCCCACCTGTCGTAAAGGGACTGTCCATGTCAATCCCCACCCACGTCTTAAAGGGACATTTCCTATCAATCCAGACCCACGTCTTAAAGGCATCCCTTCCCTTGATCCTTACTCATGGTTTTAAAGGGGCAGACCCTCTTCCTCGCTCCTCTCCGGAATCTTAAAGGCACAGCTGCATCATTCAATTCCCGCCACACAGCGACAGACTTATCTCCGCCTCGCACTGTTGAAGGGACAGACTGTTCACCTGACTCCCACGCGGCGTCTGAGAGTGACAGTCCCTTCCTGCTAACACCACGCAACCACCTCCAAGGAACGGGAACATCTGCCCAATGTTTGAAGGGGTGGGGTGGGGTGGGGGGGGGGAGGGGGAGGGGCGGGGTGGGGGAGGGGGAGGGGGGGGTCAGTAAATTCCACTACTCACACGGTGGCGGTCGGCAGACCCTTGGAGAAATCGCACGCCAGGAGCGAGTCTGCGATTTTGACGTGACCCGCAGAGCTGAGCAAGATGTTGGAGGGCTAGCGGAGGCAGGGTGTGGGTGCGGAGGCAGAGTGCGGGGGCAGGAGGTGGGGGGCGGGAGACAGGGGGAGATCGGAGGTCAGTCAATAAATCGATGTGAGATGCATCATCCACCAGGGGGCAGCGAGCAGTGCCCCAACACAGCACGCCAGCCCCCGCCCCGGCACCCACAGCCCACTCCCCCCCCCGACCCCCCGTCAATAATCGAGGCAGACAGGAGCCTTGGCCAATAGATACTGACCAGCTGAACATCATGGCGTCGAACCACACCCCCTGTGACATTTTGGAGCTCCGTCTGCCATTTTGATGCTCTCAATGTTTCACTCAAATTAGGCGGTGGAGAGAGTCCCGGACTCCCCCAGGCCTCCAGGCCTGTTCACAACAACACCCCCACCCCAGGAGCATCCCAGAGTAATTCACAGCGAATTGCAGCACTGACCCTCTGACAGTGCGGCACTCCCTCAGCACTGACCCTCTGACAGTGCGGCACTCCCTCAGTACTGACCCTCTGACAGTGCGGCACTCCCTCAGCACTGACCCTCTAACAGTGCGGCACTCCCTCAGCACTGACCCTCTGACAGTGCAGCACTCCCTCAGCACTGATCCTCTGACAGTGTGGCACTCCCTCAGCACTGACCCTCTGACAGTGCGGCACTCCCTCAGTACTGACCCTCTGACAGTGCGGCACTCCCTCAGTACTGACCCTCTGACAGTGCGGCACTCCCTCAGTACTGACCCTCTGACAGTGCGGCACTCCCTCAGCACTGACCCTCTGACAGTGCGGCACTCCCTCAGCACTGACCCTCTGACAGTGCAGCACTCCCTTAGCACTGACCCTCTGACAGTGCGGCACTCCCTCAGCACTGACCCTCTGACAGTGCGGCACTCCCTCAGCACTGACCCTCTGACAGTGCAGCACTCCCTCAGCACTGACCCTCTGACAGTGCGACACTCCCTCAGCACTGACCCTCTGACAGTGCGGCACTCCCTCAGCACTGACCCTCTGACAGTGCGGCACTCCCTCAGCACTGACCCTCTGACAGTGCGGCACTCCCTCAGCACTGACCCTCTGACAGTGCGGCACTCCCTCAGCACTGACCCTCTGACAGTGCGGCACTCCCTCAGCACTGACCCTCTAACAGTGCGGCACTCCCTCAGCACTGACCCTCTGACAGTGCGGCACTCCCTCAGCACTGACCCTCTGACAGTGCGGCACTCCCTCAGCACTGACCCCCTTAAGTCACAGTCACATTCTAATGCCAAAACCCTTGGGGGGATCCACATGATCCAAGTATTGACAGCACTGAGAACTCTCTCTGAACAACTCAATATCATTCCCATTGCTGAATCCCCCCTCCCACTCTCAACATCCTGGGAGTTACCACTGACCAGAAACTGAACTGGACCCAGCCGTATAAACACAGTGGCTCCCAGAGCAGGTCAGAGGCTGGGAATCCTGCGGAGAGTAACTCACCTCCTGACTCCCCCCAAAGCCTGTCCACCATCTACAAGGACACAGTCAGGAGTGTGATGGAACACCCCCACTCGCCTGGATGGGTGCGGCTCCCAACAACACTCGAGAAGCTCAACACCATCCAGGACAAAACAGCCCCGCTCGATCGACACGCTAACCACAAACACTCACTCCCCCCACCCCCGACGCACAGTGACAGCCGTGTGTACCGTCTACAAGATGCACCGCAGCGACTCACCAAGGCTCCTTAGGCAGCACCTTCCAAACCCACCACCTCTACCATCTAGAAGGACAAGGGCAGCAGATACCTGGGAACACCCCCACCTGGAGGCTCCCCTCCGAGTCACTCACCATCCCGACTTGGAAATATATCGGCTGTTCCTTCACTGTCGCTGGGTCCAAATCCTGGAACTCCCTCCCTAACAGCACTGTGGGTGTACCTACACCACACGGGGACTGACTGATGTCCAATAACAATCCTGGAACTCCCTCACTAACAGCACTGTGGGTGTACCTACACCACACGGGGACTGACTGATGTCCAATAACAATCCTGGAACTCCCTCCCTAACAGCACTGTGGGTGTACCTACACCACACGGGGACTGACTGATGTCCAATAACAATCCTGGAACTCCCTCCCTAACAGCACTATGGGTGTACCTACACCACACGGGGACTGACTGATGTCCAATAACAATCCTGGAACTCCCTCCCTGACAGCACTGTGGGTGTACCTACACCACACGGGACTGATTGATGTCCAATAACAATCCTGGAACTCCCTCCCTAACAGCACTGTGGGTGTACCTACACCACACGGGGACTGACTGATGTCCAATAACAATCCTGGAAATCCCTCCCTAACAGCACTGTGGGTGTACCTACACCACATGGGACTGACTGATGTCCAATAACAATCCCGGAACTCCCTCCCTAACAGCACTGTGGGTGTACCTACACCACACGGGGACTGACTGATGTCCAATAACAATCCTGGAACTCCCTCCCTAACAGCACTGTGGGTGTACCTACACCACACGGACTGACTGATGTCCAATAACAATCCTGGAAATCCCTCCCTAACAGCACTGTGGGTGTACCTACACCACATGGGACTGACTGATGTCCAATAACAATCCCGGAACTCCCTCCCTAACAGCACTGTGGGTGTACCTACACCACACGGGGACTGACTGATGTCCAATAACAATCCTGGAACTCCCTCCCTAACAGCACTGTGGGTGTACCTACACCACACGGACTGACTGATGTCCAATAACAATCCTGGAACTCCCTCCCTGACAGCACTGTGGGTGTACCTACACCACACGGGACTGACTGATGTCCAATAACAATCCTGGAACTCCCTCCCTAACAGCACTGTGGGTGTACCTACACCACACGGGGACTGACTGATGTCCAATAACAATCCTGGAAATCCCTCCCTAACAGCACTGTGGGTGTACCTACACCACATGGTACTGACTGATGTCCAATAACAATCCTGAAACTCCCTCCCTAACAGCACTGTGGGTGTACCTACACCTCAGGGGCTGCAGCGGGTTGAAGATGGCGGCTCACCCACCACCCCCTCAAGGGGCAACTAGGGATGGGGAGTAAATGCAGACCAGCCAGCGACACCCACTGTCCAAGATTTCCCACTCCCCCTCGCTCCCCGCACCCTTTAATATCCCGCCCAGTCTCATCCCACTCTCCCCCTCACTCCCCGCACCCTTTAATATCCCGCCCAGTCTAATCCCACTCTCCCCCTCACTCCACGCACCCTTTAATATCCCACCCAGTCTAATCCCACTCTCCCCCTCACTCCCCGCACCCTTTAATATCCCACCCAGTCTAATCCCACTCTCCCCCTCACTCCCCGCACCCTTTAATATCCCACCCAGTCTAATCCCACTCTCCCCCTCACTCCCCGCACCCTTTAATATCCCACCCAGTCTAATCCCACTCTCCCCCTCACTCCCCACACCCTTTAATATCCCACCCAGTCTAATCCCACTCTCCCCCTCACTCCCCGCACCCTTTAATATCCCACCCAGTCTCATCCCACTCTCCCCCTCACTCCCCGCACCCTTTAATATCCCACCCAGTCTAATCCCACTCCGCGCACCCTTTAATATCCCACCCAGTCTAATCCCACTCTCCCGCTCACTCCCCGCACCCTTTAATATCCCACCCAGTCTCATCCCACTCTCCCCCTCACTCCCCGCACCCTTTAATATCCCCCCCAGTCTAATCCCACTCTCCCCCTCACTCCCTGCACCCTTTAATATCCCACCCAGTCTAATCGCACTCTCCCCCTCACTCCCCGAACCCTTTAATATCCCACCCAGTCTCATCCCACTCTCCCCCTCACTCCCCGCACCCTTTAATATCCCACCCAGTCTAATCCCACTCTCCCCCTCACTCCCCGAACCCTTTAATATCCCACCCAGTCCATTCCCACTCTCCCCCTCACTCCCCGCACCCTTTAATATCCCACCCAGTCTCATCCCACTCTCCCCCTCACACCGCGCACCCTTTAATATCCCACCCAGTCCATTCCCACTCTCCCCCTCACTCCCCGAACCCTTTAATATCCCACCCAGTCTAATCCCACTCTCCCCCTCACTCCCCGAACCCTTTAATATCCCACCCAGTCTGATCCCACTCTCCCCCTCACTCCCCGAACCCTTTAATCTCCCACCCAATCTAATCCCACTCTCCCCCTCACTCCCCGCACCCTTTAATATTCCACACAGTCTAATCCCACTCTCCCCCTCACTCCCCGCACCCTTTAATATCCCACCCAGTCTAATCCCACTCTCCCCCTCACCCCCCGCACCCTTTAATCTCCCACCCAATCTAATCCCACTCTCCCCCTCACTCTCCACACCCTTTAATATCCCACCCAGTCTAATCCCACTCTCCCCCTCACACCCCGAACCCTTTAATATCCCACCCAGTCCATTCCCACTCTCCCCCTCACTCCCCGAACCCTTTAATATCCCACCCAGTCCATTCCCACTCTCCCCCTCACTCCCCGCACCCTTTAATATCCCACCCAGTCTAATCCCACTCTCCCCCTCACACCGCGCACCCTTTAATATCCCACCCAGTCCATTCCCACTCTCCCCCTCACTCCCCGAACCCTTTAATATCCCACCCAGTCTAATCCCACTCTCCCCCTCACTCCCCGCACCCTTTAATATCCCACCCAGTCTGATCCCACTCTCCCCCTCACTCCCCGAACCCTTTAATCTCCCACCCAGTCCATTCCCACTCTCCCCCTCACTCCCCGCACCCTTTAATATCCCACCCAGTCTCATCCCACTCTCCCCCTCACACCGCGCACCCTTTAATATCCCACCCAGTCCATTCCCACTCTCCCCCTCACTCCCCGAATCCTTTAATATCCCACCCAGTCTAATCCCACTCTCCCCCTCACTCCCCGAACCCTTTAATATCCCACCCAGTCTGATCCCACTCTCCCCCTCACTCCCCGAACCCTTTAATCTCCCACCCAATCTAATCCCACTCTCCCCCTCACTCCCCGCACCCTTTAATATCCCACCCAGTCTGATCCCACTCTCCCCCTCACTCCCCGAACCCTTTAATCTCCCACCCAATCTAATCCCACTCTCCCCCTCACTCCCCGCACCCTTTAATATCCCACCCAGTCTAATCCCACTCTCCCCCTCACCCCCCGCACCCTTTAATATCCCACCCAGTCTAATCCCACTCTCCCCCTCACTCCCCACACCCTTTAATAACCCACCCAGTCTAATCCCACTCTCCCCCTCACCCCCCGCACCCTTTAATCTCCCACCCAATCTAATCCCACTCTCCCCCTCACTCCCCGCACCCTTTAATATCCCACCCAGTCTAATCCCACTCTCCCTCTCACTCCCGCACCCTTTAATATCCCACCCAGTCTAATCCCACTCTCCCCCTCACCCTTTAATATCCCACCCAGTCTAATCCCACTCTCCCCCTCACCCTTTAATATCCCACCCAGTCTAATCCCACTCTCCCCCTCACTCCCCGCACCCTTTAATATCCCACCCAGTCTAATCCCACTCTCCCCCTCACTCCCCGCACCCTTTAATATCCCACCCAGTCTAATCCCACTCTCCCCCCTCACTCCCCGCACCCTTTAATATCCCACCCAGTCTAATCCCACTCCCCCCTCACTCCCCGCACCCTTTAATATCCCACCCAGTCTAATCCCACTCTCCCCCTCACCCTTTAATATCCCACCCAGTCTAATCCCACTCTCCCCCTCACTCCCCTCACCCTTTAATATCCCACCCAGTCTAATCCCACTCTCCCCCTCACTCCCCGCACCCTTTAATATCCCACCCAGTCTAATCCCACTCTCCCCCTCACCCTTTAATATCCCACCCAGTCTAATCCCACTCTCCCCCTCACCCCCGCACTCTTTAATATCCCACCCAGTCTAATCCCACTCTCCCCCTCACTCCGCGCACCCTTTAATATCCCACCCAGTCTAATCCCACTCTCCCCCTCATTCCCCGCACCCTTTAATATCCCACCCAGTCTAACCCCACTCTCCCCCCTCACACCCCGCACCCTTTAATATCCCACCCAGTCTAACCCCACTCTCCCCCCTCACACCGCGCACCCTTTAATATCCCACCCAGTCTAATCCCACTCTCCCCCTCACTCCCCGCACCCTTTATTATCCCACCCAGTCTAATCCCACTCTCCCCCTCACACCGCGCACCCTTTAATATCCCACCCAGTCTCATCCCACTCTCCCCCTCACCCTTTAATATCCCACCCAGTCTCATCCCACTCTCCCCCTCACCCTTTAAGATCCCACCCAGTCTCATCCCACTCTCCCCCTCACCCTTTAATATCCCACCCAGTCTCATCCCACTCTCCCCCTCACCCTTTAATATCCCACCCAGTCGAACCCAGTTCTTTACCTTCAGATCTCTGTAGATTACAAAGTTCTTGTGAATGTGTTCCAGGCCGAGAATTATTTCCGCAATATAGAATCTTGCTTCCATTTCCAATAGGAGATTTTGTTTTGCTAAAGTCTGCAGGTTTCCACCTAGAAAGAGAGGTGTGCACAGCTAAATCCCTCTCTCAGGGAGATATCTGTACACTGACTGGTGTCTCTCAGTCCCCCCCCTCTCTCTCTCAGGGAGATATCTGTACACTGACTGGTGTCTCTCAGTCCTCTCTCTCAGGGAGATATCTGTACACTGACTGGTGTCTCTCAGTCCCCTCTCTCTCTCTCAGGGAGATATCTGTACACTGACTGGTGTCTCTCAGTCCCCTCTCTCTCTCTCAGGGAGATATCTGTACACTGACTGGTGTCTCTCAGTCCCCCCACTCTCTCTCAGGGAGATATCTGTACACTGACTGGTGTCTCTCAGTCCCCCCTCTCTCTCTCTCTCAGGGAGATATCTGTACACTGACTGGTGTCTCTCAGTCCTCTCTCTCTCTCTCAGGGAGATATCTGTACACTGACTGGTGTCTCTCAGTCCCCTCTCTCTCTCTCAGGGAGATATCTGTACACTGACTGGTGTCTCTCAGTCCCCCCCCTCTCTCTCTCAGGGAGATATCTGTACACTGACTGGTGTCTCTCAGTCCCCCCCCTCTCTCTCTCAGGGAGATGTCTGTACACTGACTGGTGTCACTCAGTCCCTTCTCTCTCTCTCAGGGAGATATCTGTACAATGACTGGTGTCTCTCAGTCCCCCCCCTCTCTCTCTCAGGGAGATATCTGTACACTGACTGGTGTCTCTCAGTCCCCCCTCTCTCTCTCTCAGGGAGATATCTGTACACTGACTGGTGTCTCTCAGTCCTCTCTCCCTCTCTCTCAGTGTGATATCTGTACACTGACTGGTGTCTCTCAGTCCCCTCTCTCTCTCTCTCTCTCTCAGGGAGATATCTGTACACTGACTGGTGTCTCTCAGTCCCCTCTCTCTATCAGGGAGATATCTGTACACTGACTGGTGTATCTCAGTCCTCTCTCTCTCTCTCAGGGAGATATCTGTACACTGACTGGTGTCTCTCAGTCCTCTCTCTCTCTCAGGGAGCTATCTGTACACTGACTGGTGTCTCTCAGTGCCCTCTCTCTCTCTCTCTCTCAGGGAGATATCTGTACACTGACTGGTGTTTCTCAGTCCCCTCTCTCTCTCTCAGGGAGATATCTGTACACTGACTGGTGTCTCTCAGTCCCCTCTCTCTCTCAGGGAGATATCTGGACACTGACTGGTGTCTCTCAGTCCCCTCTCTCTCAGGGAGATATCTGTACACTGACTGGTGTCTCTCAGTCCCCTCTCTCTCTCAGGGAGATATCTGTACACTGACTGGTGTCTCTCAGTCCCCCCTCTCTCTCTCAGGGAGATATCTGTACACTGACTGGTGTCTCTCAGTCCCCTCTCTCTCAGGGAGATATCTGTACACTGACTGGTGTCTCTCAGTCCCCCCTCTCTCTCTCAGGGAGATATCTGTACTCTGACTGGTGTCTCTCAGTCCTCTCTCTCTCTCTCAGGGAGATATCTGTACACTGACTGGTGTCTCTCAGTCCCCTCTCTCTCTCTCAGGGAGATATCTGTACTCTGACTGGTGTCTCTCAGTCCTCTCTCTCTCTCTCAGGGAGATATCTGTACACTGACTGGTGTCTCTCAGTCCCCCCTCTCTCTCTCTCTCAGGGAGATATCTGTACACTGACTGGTGTCTCTCAGTCCCCTCTCTCTCAGGGAGATATCTGTACACTGACTGGTGTCTCTCAGTCCCCTCTCTCTCTCTCAGGGAGATATCTGTACACTGACTGGTGTCTCTCAGTCCCCTCTCTCTCAGGGAGATATCTGTACACTGACTGGTGTCTCTCAGTCCCCCCTCTCTCTCTCAGGGATATATCTGTACACTGACTGGTGTCTCTCAGTCCCCTCTCTCTCTCTCTCAGGGAGATATCTGTACACTGACTGGTGTCTCTCAGTCCTCTCTCTCTCTCTCAGGGAGATATCTGTACACTGACTGGTGTCTCTCAGTCCCCTCTCTCTCAGGGAGATATCTGTACGCTGACTGGTGTCTCTCAGTCCCCCCTCTCTCTCTCAGGGAGATATCTGTACACTGACTGGTGTCTCTCAGTCCCCTCTCTCTCAGGGAGATATCTGTACACTGACTGGTGTCTCTCAGTCCCCTCTCTCTCTCTCTCTCTCAGGGAGATATCTGTACACTGACTGGTGTCTCTCAGTCCCCCCTCTCTCTCTCAGGGAGATATCTGTACACTGACTGGTGTCTCTCAGTCCCCCCTTTCTCTCTCAGGGAGATATCTGTACATTGACTGGTGTCTCTCAGTCCCCTCTCTATCTCAGGGAGATATCTGTACACTGACTGGTGTCTCTCAGTCCCCTCTCTCTCTCTCAGGGAGATATCTGTACACTGACTGGTGTCTCTCAGTCCTCTCTCTCTCTCTCTCTCAGGGAGATATCTGTACACTGACTGGTGTCTCTCAGTCCCCCCTCTCTCTCTCAGGGAGATATCTGTACACTGACTGGTGTCTCTCAGTCCCCCCTCTCTCTCAGGGAGATATCTGTACACTGACTGGTGTCTCTCAGTCCTCTCTCTCTCTCTCTCAGGGAGATATCTGTACACTGACTGGTGTCTCTCAGTCCCCCCTCTCTCTCAGGGAGATATCTGTACACTGACTGGTGTCTCTCAGTCCTCTCTCTCTCTCTCTCTCAGGGAGATATCTGTACACTGACTGGTGTCTCTTAGTCCCCCCTCTCTCTCAGGGAGATATCTGTACACTGACTGGTGTCTCTCAGTCCCCTCTCTCTCTCTCAGGGAGATATCTGTACTCTGACTGGTGTCTCTCAGTCCTCTCTCTCTCTCTCAGGGAGATATCTGTACACTGACTGGTGTCTCTCAGTCCCCCCTCTCTCTCTCTCTCAGGGAGATATCTGTACACTGACTGGTGTCTCTCAGTCCCCTCTCTCTCAGGGAGATATCTGTACACTGACTGGTGTCTCTCAGTCCCCTCTCTCTCTCTCAGGGAGATATCTGTACACTGACTGGTGTCTCTCAGTCCCCTCTCTCTCAGGGAGATATCTGTACACTGACTGGTGTCTCTCAGTCCCCCCTCTCTCTCTCAGGGATATATCTGTACACTGACTGGTGTCTCTCAGTCCCCTCTCTCTCTCTCTCAGGGAGATACCTGTACACTGACTGGTGTCTCTCAGTCCCCTCTCTCTCTCTCTCAGGGAGATATCTGTACACTGACTGGTGTCTCTCAGTCCTCTCTCTCTCTCTCAGGGAGATATCTGTACACTGACTGGTGTCTCTCAGTCCCCTCTCTCTCTCTCTCTCTCAGGGAGATATCTGTACACTGACTGGTGTCTCTCAGTCCCCCTCTCTCTCTCTCTCAGGGAGATATCTGGACACTGACTGGTGTATCTCACTCCTCTCTCTCTCTCAGGGAGATATCTGTACACTGACTGGTGTCTCTCAGTCCCCTCTCTCTATCAGGGAGATATCTGTACACTGACTGGTGTATCTCAGTCCTCTCTCTCTCTCTCAGGGAGATATCTGTACACTGACTGGTGTCTCTCAGTCCTCTCTCTCTCTCTCAGGGAGATATCTGTACACTGACTGGTGTCTCTCAGTCCCCCCTCTCTCTCTCTCTCAGGGAGATATCTGTACACTGACTGGTGTCTCTCAGTCCCCTCTCTCTCAGGGAGATATCTGTACACTGACTGGTGTCTCTCAGTCCCCTCTCTCTCAGGGAGTTATCTGTCCACTGACTGGTGTCTCTCAGTCCCCTCTCTCTCTCTCTCGGGGAGATATCTGTACGCTGACTGGTGTCTCTCAGTCCCCTCTCTCTCTCTCAGGGAGATATCTGTACACTGACTGGTGTCTCTCAGTCCCCTCTCTCTCAGGGAGATATCTGTACACTGACTGGTGTCTCTCAGTCCCCCCTCTCTCTCTCAGGGAGATATCTGTACACTGACTGGTGTCTCTCAGTCCCCTCTCTCTCTCAGGGAGATATCTGGACACTGACTGGTGTCTCTCAGTCCCCTCTCTCTCAGGGAGATATCTGTACACTGACTGGTGTCTCTCAGTCCCCTCTCTCTCTCAGGGAGATATCTGTACACTGACTGGTGTCTCTCAGTCCCCCCACTCTCTCTCAGGGAGATATCTGTACACTGACTGGTGTCTCTCAGTCCCCTCTCTCTCAGGGAGATATCTGTACACTGACTGGTGTCTCTCATTCCCCTCTCTCTCTCTCAGGGAGATATCTGTACTCTGACTGGTGTCTCTCAGTCCTCTCTCTCTCTCTCTCAGGGAGATATCTGTACACTGACTGGTGTCTCTCAGTCCCCCCTCTCTCTCTCTCTCAGCGAGATATCTGTACACTGACTGGTGTCTCTCAGTCCCCTCTCTCTCAGGGAGATATCTGTACACTGACTGGTGTCTCTCAGTCCCCTCTCTCTCTCTCAGGGAGATATCTGTACACTGACTGGTGTCTCTCAGTCCCCTCTCTCTCAGGGAGATATCTGTACACTGACTGGTGTCTCTCAGTCCCCCCTCTCTCTCTCAGGGATATATCTGTACACTGACTGGTGTCTCTCAGTCCCCTCTCTCTCAGGGAGATATCTGTACACTGACTGGTGTCTCTCAGTCCCCTCTTTCTCTCTCAGGGAGATATCTGTCCACTGACTGGTGTCTCTCAGTCCCCTCTCTCTCAGGGAGATATCTGTACACTGACTGGTGTCTCTCAGTCCCCCCTCTCTCTCTCAGGGAGATATCTGTACACTGACTGGTGTCTCTCAGTCCCCTCTCTCTCTCAGGGAGATATCTGTACACTGACTGGTGTCTCTCAGTCCCCTCTCTCTCTCAGGGAGATATCTGTACACTGACTGGTGTCTCTCAGTCCCCTCTCTCTCTCACTCTCTGGGAGATATCTGTACACTGACTGGTGTGTCTCAGTCCCCTCTCTCTCTCTCAGGGAGATATCCGTACACTGACTGGTGTCTCTCAGTCCTCTCTCTCTCAGAGAGATATCTGTACACTGACTGGTGTCTCTCAGTCCCCTCTCTCTCTCTCTCTCTCTCTCTCAGGGAGATATCTGTACACTGACTGGTGTCTCTCAGTCCCCTCTCTCTCTCAGGGAGATATCTGTACACTGACTGGTGTCTCTCAGTCCCCTCTCTCTCTCTCTCAGGGAGATATCTGTACACTGACTGGTGTCTCTCAGTCCCCTCTCTCTCTCTCAGGGAGATATCTGTACACTGACTGGTGCCTCTCAGTCCCCCCTCTCTCTCAGGGAGATATCTGTACACTGACTGGTGTCTCTCAGTCCCCTCTCTCTCTCTCTCTCAGGGAGATATCTGTACACTGACTGGTGCCTCTCAGTCCCCCCTCTCTCTCAGGGAGATATCTGTACACTGACTGGTGTCTCTCAGTCCCCTCTCTCTCTCTCAGGGCGATATCTGTACACTGACTGGTGTCTCTCAGTCCCCCCTCTCTCTCTCAGGGAGATATCTGTACACTGACTGGTGTCTCTCAGTCCTCTCTCTCTCTCTCAGGGAGATATCTGTACACTGACTGGTGTCTCTCAGTCCCCCCCCTCTCTCTCAGGGAGATATCTGTACACTGACTGGTGTCTCTCAGTCCCCTCTCTCTCTCTCTCAGGGAGATATCTGTACACTGACTGGTGTCTCTCAGTCCCCTCTCTCTCTCTCAGGGCGATATCTGTACACTGACTGGTGTCTCTCAGTCCTCTCTCTCTCTCTCTCAGGGCGATATCTGTACACTGACTGGTGTCTCTCAGTCCCCTCTCTCTCTCTCAGGGCGATATCTGTACACTGACTGGTGTCTCTCAGTCCCCTCTCTCTCTCTCTCAGGGAGATATCTGTACACTGACTGGTGTCTCTCAGTCCCCTCTCTCTCTCTCAGGGAGATATCTGTACACTGACTGGTGTCTCTCAGTCCCCTCTCTCTCTCTCTCAGGGAGATATCTGTACACTGACTGGTGTCTCTCAGTCCTCTCTCTCTCTCTCAGGGAGATATCTGTACACTGACTGGTGTCTCTCAGTCCCCTCTCTCTCTCTCTCAGGGAGATATCTGTACACTGACTGGTGTCTCTCAGTCCCCTCTCTCTCTCTCAGGGCGATATCTGTACACTGACTGGTGTCTCTCAGTCCTCTCTCTCTCTCTCTCAGGGAGATATTTCTCACGGAGATTATGACTCACACGGCACGTAGTCCAGAATGTAGCAGAGTCTCTCTGGTGTCTGGAAGGCGTAGGTCAGTTGTACGAGGAACGAGCATTCCTGTTGGTGACAGCGAGAGAGAGAGGGTGAGCGAAACTGTGATGACATTTGCCATCAAGCAACTCGCCTCGCGGGCAATGGGTCCCTGTGGGAACACGGACACCGTTTTCCGAAGGAATCATTCCCCCCCTTCCTCCTCCACTGGCTCCCTCAATACGTAACGCTCCCCGTGTTTCTGAGGCCTTCTGCTCTCTCTCTCGAAGCCTCAGTGGCACACACGTGTTTTGTCAGTCAGCCTGTCTATCTACATGTATGTAGATGCGGTGGAAGGACACCTGTCGGCCAGTGGCCTTGTCCATGTCATGACTCACCTGTCCTGCAGGGAGCGCCAACTTCCACTGGAGTGTCCCCTGAGAGGGTTGTCCAGAGCAACTGAGAGGCTGTGGATCCGGCGGGGAGTAAACTCACCGCCTGACTCCCCCTCCCACAAAGCCTGTCCGCCATCCACAAGTGGCAACGCAGGTGGAGAAGGTAGTCAAGAAGGCATACGGCATGCTTGCCTTCATCGGCCGGGGCATTGAGTTCAAAAATTGGCAAGTCATGTTGCAGCTTTATAGAACCTTAGTGAGGCCGCACTTGGAATATAGTGTTCAATTCTGGTCGCCACACTACCAGAAGGATGTGGAGGCTTTGGAGAGGGTACAGAAAAGATTTACCCGGATGTTGCCTGGTATGGAGGGCATTAGCTATGAGGAGAGAAACATAGAAAAACTACAGCACAAAACAGGCCCTTCGGCCCCACAAGTTGTGCCGAACACATCCCTACCTTTTAGGCCTACCTATAACCCTCCATCCTATTAAGTCCCATGTACTCATCCAGGAGTCTCTTAAAAGTCCCTATTGAGTTTGCCTCCACCACCACTGACGGCAGCCGATTCCACTCGCCCACCACCCTCTGTGTGAAAAACCTCCCCCTAACATTTCCCCTGTACCTACCCCCCAGCACCTTAAACCCGTGTCCTCTCGTAGCAGCCATTCCCACCCTGGGAAAAAGCCTCTGAGAGTCCACCCGATCTATGCCTCTCAACATCTTATACACCTCTATTAGGTCTCCTCTCATCCTACGTCTCTCCAAGGAGAAAAGACCGAGCTCCCTCAGCCTATCCTCATAAGGCATGCCACTCAATCCCGGCAACATCCTTGTAAATCTCCTCTGCACCCTTTCAATCTTTTCCACATCCTTCCTGTAATGAGGCGACCAGAACTGAGCACAGTACTCCAAGTGGGGTCTGACGAGGGTCTTATAAAGCTGCATCATTATCCCCAGACTCCATCTCGCAAACCACCCTCCCATCCATTGACTCTGTCTACACTTCCCGCTGCCTCGGGGAAAAGCAGCCAGCAGAATTAAGGACCCCACACACCCCGGAC
>NW_027592088.1:60000-63824 GCF_964213995.1 Mustelus asterias
AGGGACGGACAGAGAGAGAGAGAGAGGGGGACAGAGAGAGAGAGAGAGAGAGGGACAGACAGAGAGAGAGGGACAGAGAGAGAGAGAGGGACAGAGAGAGAGAGAGAGACAGAGAGAGAGGACAGACAGAGAGAGAGAGGGACAGAGAGAGAGAGAGGGACAGACAGAGAGAGAGGGACAGACAGAGAGAGAGGGACAGACAGAGAGAGAGAGGGACAGAGAGAGAGAGAGGGACAGAGAGAGAGACAGACAGAGAGAGAGGGCCAGACAGAGAGAGAGAGGGACAGAGAGAGAGAGAGAGGACAGACAGAGAGAGAGAGAGACAGAGAGAGAGAGAGGGACAGACAGAGAGAGAGGGACAGACAGAGAGAGAGGGACAGACAGAGAGAGAGGGACAGACAGAGAGAGAGAGGGACAGAGAGAGAGAGAGGGACAGAGAGAGAGAGAGAGAGAGACAGACAGAGAGAGAGAGGACAGACAGAGAGAGAGGACAGACAGAGAGAGAGAGGGACAGAGAGAGAGAGAGGGACAGAGAGAGAGAGAGGACAGACAGAGAGAGAGGGACAGACAGAGAGAGAGAGGGACAGACAGAGAGAGAGGGACAGACAGAGAGAGAGAGGGACAGACAGAGAGGGAGAGGGACAGACAGAGAGAGAGAGGGACAGACAGAGAGAGAGAGGGACAGACAGAGAGAGAGAGGGACAGACAGAGAGAGAGAGGGACAGACAGAGAGAGAGAGGACAGACAGAGAGAGAGAGGGACAGACAGAGAGAGAGGGACAGACAGAGAGAGAGAGGGACAGACAGAGAGAGAGAGGGACAGACAGAGAGAGAGGGACAGACAGAGAGAGAGAGGGACAGACAGAGAGAGAGAGGGACAGACAGAGAGAGAGGGACAGACAGAGAGAGAGGGACAGACAGAGAGGGAGAGGGACAGACAGAGAGGGAGAGGGACAGACAGAGAGAGAGAGAGACAGACAGAGAGAGAGGGACAGACAGAGAGAGAGGGACAGACAGAGAGAGAGAGGGACAGACAGAGAGAGAGAGGGACAGAGAGAGAGAGGGGACAGACAGAGAGAGAGGGACAGACAGAGAGAGAGAGGGACAGACAGAGAGAGAGAGAGAGAGGGACAGAGAGAGAGAGAGGGACAGAGAGAGAGAGAGGGACAGAGAGAGAGAGAGAGACAGAGAGAGAGAGAGAGAGAGGGACAGACAGAGAGGGAGAGGGACAGACAGAGAGAGAGAGAGAGAGACAGACAGAGAGAGAGGGACAGAGAGAGAGAGAGGGACAGACAGAGAGAGAGAGGGACAGACAGAGAGAGAGAGGAACAGAGAGAGAGAGAGGGACAGACAGAGAGAGAGAGGGTCAGACAGAGAGAGAGAGGGACAGACAGAGTGAGAGAGACAGAGAGAGGGACAGACAGAGAGGGTCAGACAGAGAGAGAGAGAGAGGGACAGACAGAGAGAGAGAGGGACAGACAGAGAGAGAGAGGGTCAGACAGAGAGAGAGAGGGTCAGACAGAGAGAGAGAGACAGACACGGGGTACAGTATCAGCCGGGTATAATCATCCACAATTTGCTGTGGGAGACGATGGGGCAGCGACACAGCTCCACTCACCCGGGAGGGGACGGGGGGGGGGGGGGGGGGGGGAAATGAGGGGGGTGATGGGGGAATGGGAGGGTGATGGGGGAATGGGGGGGATGGGGTGACGGGGGAATGTGGGGGGGTGTGATGGGGGAAAGGGGGGGGTGATGGGGGAATGGGGGGGGGTGATGGGGGAATGGGGGGGGTGTGATGGGGGGGTGATGGGGGGGTGTGATGGGGGGGGGTGATGGGGGGGGGTGTGATGGGGGGGGTGTGATGGGGGGGTGATGGGGGGGGTGATGGGGGGGGGTGTGATGGGGGGGGGTGTGATGGGGGGGGGTGTATGATGGGGGGTGTGATGGGGGGGGTGATGGGGGGGTGTGATGGGGGGGGGTGATGGGGGGGGGTGTGATGGGGGGGGTGTGATGGGGGGTGTGATGGGGGGGTGATGGGGGGGGGTGTATGATGGGGGGGTGTGATGGGGGGGTGATGGGGGGGGGTGTGATGGGGGGGGTGATGGGGGGGGGTGTGATGGAGGGGGGTGATGGGGGGGGGTGTATGATGGGGGGGTGTGATGGGGGGGGGGTGTATGATGGGGGGGTGTGATGGGGGGGTGTGATGGGGGGGGTGTGATGGGGGGGGGTGTGATGGGGGACTGGGGGGGGTGGGGGTGGGACAGTCTCTGTGATTTGTACATTTTTCCGGTGTCCACTTTCTCACACTTGTAAACTTCACCAAAACGAACGCGACCAATCAGTGCATCGATCCTGAAATCATTCAACACCGGCTGAGGGAGAGAGAGAGACAGAGAGAGACAGAGAGAGACAGAGAGAGACAGAGAGAGACAGAGAGAGAGACAGAGAGAGACAGAGAGAGACAGAGAGAGAGACAGAGAGACAGAGAGAGAGAGGGTCAGACAGAGAGAGAGAGGGACAGACAGACAGAGAGAGACAGAGAGAGAGAGAGAGACAGAGAGAGAGAGAGGGACAGAGAGAGAGAGGGTCAGACAGAGAGAGAGAGGGTCAGACAGAGAGAGAGAGAGGGTCAGACAGAGAGAGAGAGAGGGTCAGACAGAGAGAGAGAGGGTCAGACAGAGAGAGAGGGACAGACAGAGAGAGAGAGAGGGTCAGACAGAGAGAGAGAGGGTCAGACAGAGAGAGAGAGGGTCAGACAGAGAGAGAGAGGGTCAGACAGAGAGAGAGAGGGTCAGACAGAGAGAGAGAGGGTCAGACAGAGAGAGAGAGAGGGTCAGACAGAGAGAGAGAGGGTCAGACAGAGAGAGAGAGGGTCAGACAGAGGGAGAGAGGGACAGACAGAGAGAGTGGGTCAGACAGAGAGAGAGGACAGACAGAGAGAGAGAGGGTCAGACAGAGAGAGAGAGACAGAGAGAGAGACACAGAGAGAGAGACACAGAGAGAGAGAGAGGGACAGACAGAGAGAGAGGGAGAGTGACAGACAGAGAGAGAGGGACAGACAGAGAGAGAGGGACAGACAGAGAGAGAGGACAGACAGAGAGAGAGGGACAGAGAGAGAGAGAGAGGGACGGACAGAGAGAGAGAGAGAGGGGGACAGAGAGAGAGACACAGAGAGAGAGGGACAGACAGAGAGAGAGGGACAGAGAGAGAGAGAGGGACAGAGAGAGACAGAGAGAGAGGGACAGACAGAGAGAGAGAGGGACAGAGAGAGAGAGAGGGACAGACAGAGAGAGAGGGACAGACAGAGAGAGAGGGACAGACAGAGAGAGAGAGGGACAGAGAGAGAGAGAGGGACAGAGAGAGAGACAGACAGAGAGAGAGGGCCAGACAGAGAGAGAGAGGACAGAGAGAGAGAGAGAGAGACAGACAGAGAGAGAGAGAGACAGAGAGAGAGAGAGGGACAGACAGAGAGAGAGGGACAGACAGAGAGAGAGGGACAGACAGAGAGAGAGGGACAGACAGAGAGAGAGAGGGACAGAGAGAGAGAGAGGGACAGAGAGAGAGAGAGAGAGAGACAGACAGAGAGAGAGGACAGACAGAGAGAGAGGGACAGACAGAGAGAGAGGGACAGACAGAGAGAGAGGGACAGACAGAGAGAGAGAGGGACAGAGAGAGAGAGAGGGACAGAGAGAGAGAGAGAGAGACAGACAGAGTGAGAGGGACAGACAGAGAGAGAGAGGGACAGACAGAGAGAGAGGGACAGACAGAGAGAGAGAGGGACAGACAGAGAGGGAGAGGGACAGACAGAGAGAGAGAGGGACAGAC
>NW_027592089.1:0-63755 GCF_964213995.1 Mustelus asterias
CACAGTAACTTCATTGCAGTGTCAATAGCCCCTTTGACGCAGTCCGGGGCTTGCGTCTGTGACCGACCGCGAGCGGCTCCGTGCCGGTTCTCACCTCCCGGATTTCCTTGATCTTGCATCCTCCTTTCCCGATCAGAGAGCCGCACTGACTGGCGGGAATGACGATCCGCAGGGTGACGGGGGGCTGGCTGGAGGCGGTGCTGTTGGCCATGGCACTGTTTATATCCTGAGAGAGAGAGAGAGAAAACACAATCCATTACCCGGATACCCAGAGACCCCTCGTGTGGTCCCAGTCCCGTCAAAGAGATTCGCACCCAGGGGAAAAAGCAGTGAACCCCCCCCCCACAGCGTCCCACCCTGGAGGGAAAGGACAGTAAACTCCCCAGTGCCCCACCCCGGGGGGGGGGGGGGTAAAGGACAGTGACCTCCGCCAGTGTCCCAGCCCGGTTGGAAAGGACAGTGAGCCCTGCCCAGTGTCCCACCCCGGGGGGGGTAAAGGACAGTGAACCCCCAGTGTCCTATCCCAGGGGGGTAAAGGACAGTGAACCCCCAGTGTCCTACCCCGGGGGAAAGAGGACATAAAAACATAGAGGCTGGAAGCAGGAAGAGGCCATTCGGCCCTTCGAGCCTGCTCTGCCATTCATTATGAATTCATGGCTGAGTATCAAATTCCATTTCCCGATCCCCCCCTTATATCCCTTGATCCCTTTACCCTAAGAGCGATATCTAATTTCTTCTGGGAAATCACACAACGTTTTGGCCTCAACTACTTTCTGTGGGGGTGAATTCCACACATTCACCACCCTCTGGGTGAAGAAATTTCTCCTCAGCTCAGTCCTAAAAGGTTTACCCCCTTATCCTCAAACTCTGACCCCCTAGTTCTGGACTCCCCCCACCATTGGGAACATTCTTTCTGAATCTAACCCTGTCAGAATTGTATAAATTTCTATGAGATCCCCCTCTCACTCTCCTAAACTCCAGTGAATATAATCCTCACCGACTTAGTCTCTCCTCATGTGACAGACCTGCCATCCCAGGAATCAGCCTGGTAAACCTTCGCTGCGCTCCCTCTATAGCAAGGACATCCTTCCTCAGATAAGGAGACCAAAACTGCCCACAATACTCCAGGTGTGGCCTCACCAACGCCCTGTACAATTGCAGTATTGACCCCAATGTCCCAGAGACCCACTCAGCAGGGATGGACTTCTGAAGGTGTATAAGGCTCTGGTCAGACCCCATTTGGAGTATTGTGAGCAGTTTTGGGTCCCCCGTATCTAAGGAAGGATGTGCTGGCCCTTGGAAAGGGTCCAGAGGAGGTTCACAAGAGTGATCCCTGGAATGAAGAGCTTGTCGTGTGAGGAATGGGTTGAGGACTCTGGGTCTGTACTCGTTGGGAGTTTAGAAGGATGAGGTGGTGATCTTATTGAAACTTACAGGATACCGTGAGGCCTGGATAGAGTGGACGTGGAGAGGTAGTCAGAGAGACGAGAATCCAAGGGCACAACCTCAGGCTAAAGGGACGATCTTTTAAAACAGAGGTGGAGGAGGAAATTCTTCAACCAGAGAGTGGTGAATGTGTGGAACTCTTTGCCACAGAGGAGGCCAGGTCATTAAGTGTCTTTAAGACAGAGATGAATAGGTTCTTGATTGGTAAGGGAATAGAGTCAGAGGTTTACAGCATGGAAACAGGCCCTTCGGCCCAACTTGTCCATGCTGCCCTTTTTTTAATAAAAAACCCCCAAGCTAGTCCCAATTGCCCACATTTGGCCCATATCGCTCTATACCCTTCTTACCCATGGAACTGTCGAAACGCTTTTTAAAAGACAAAATTGTCCCCGCCTCTACTACTACCTCTGGCAGCTCGTTCCAGACACTCACCCACCCTCTGTGTGAAAACAATTGCCCCCTCTGGACCCTTTTGTATCTCTCCCCTCTCACCTTAAACCTGTGCCCTGTAGTTTTAGACTCCCCTACCTTTGGGGAAAAGATGTTGACTATCTAGCTGATCGAATGGAGTAGATTCGATGGGCCGAATGGCCTAGTTATGCTCCTATACCGTGGGGTCTGATAAAAGGACAGTGACGCCAGTGTCCCAGAGATCCAACCAAACCCAGTCCCGATATCACCCCCAATTCTCAGCGCAAAGTCTCGGTTCCCGTCGCGCTGAGGACAGAGACTCTCACCTCTTCCAACTTGTGTGTGATCATGGTGAAGGCCTTGAAGATGGCACTGGTTGGCCCAGACAGCGTGACGATCCTCTCGGGGCAGTTTCCTTCAGATATATTGATCCTAGCCCCGCTCTGAGGGGAGAAAGAGAGAAAACATGGCAGCTGGAGTTTAATCCGGGAAGTGTGAGCGGCTGCACTTTGGGGGGGGGGGGGGGGGGGAATCTGGGTGTACAGGGACACAGGTCACTGAAAGCGGCAACACAGGTGGAGAAGGTAGTCAAGAAGGCATACGGCATGCTTGCCTTCATCGGCCGGGGCACTGAGTTTAAAAATTGGGCCAGTCATGTTGCAGCTTTATAGAACCTTAGTTAGGCCGCACTTGGAATATCGTGTTCAATTCTGGTCGCCACACTACCAGAAGGATGTGGAGGCTTTGGAGAGGGTACAGAAAAGATTTACCAGGATGTTGCCCTGGTCTGGAGGGCATTAGCTATGAGGAGAGGTTGGAGAAACTTGGTTTGTTCTCACTGGAACGACGGAGGTTGAGGGGAGACCTGATAGAAGTCTACAAGATTATGAGGGGCATGGACAGAGTGGATTGTCAGAAGCTTTTTCCCCCCAGGGTGGAAGAGTCAATTACTCGGGGGAGGCACAGGTTTAAGGTGCGAGGGGGCAAGGTTTAAAGGAGATGTACGGGTAAGTTTTTTACACAGAGGGTGGTGGGTGCCTGGAACTCGCTGCCGGGGGAGGGAGTGGAAGCGGATACGATAGTGAGTTTTAAGGGGCGTCTGGACAAATCCATGAATAGGATGGGAATAGAGGGATACGGTCCCCGGAAGGGTAGGGGGCTTTAGTTGAGACGGGGGCAGCATGGTCGGTGCAGGAGGGCCGAAGGGCCTGTTCCTGTGCTGGAATTTTCTTTGTTCTCCCTTGTCCTGCTTTGCCTGTACAGCGGGCAATGAAACAATACTTTTCACTGTATCCCAATACACGTGACAATAATAAATCAAATCAAAGTGGACTTAGAGTCATCAAGGTTTACAGCACGGAAACAGGCCCTTCGGCCCAACTTGTCCATGCCGCCCTTTTTTTGTTAAAACCCCCCCCAAGATATTCCCAATTACCCGCATTTGGCCCATATCCATCTATACCCATCGTACCCATGTAACTGTCTGAACGCTTTTTAAAAGACAAACTTGTCCCCGCCTCGACTGACTGCCAGGCTGATCGGTCTAACTTGCGTTGGTGTCAAACTCACCTCTTCACGCATCCTCTTCACCGTCTCACCTTTCTGGGGGGAGGGGAAAAGAGAGAGAGAATCGGGTTATCCACTGACAGCAACAACATCTAAACACTCAGCTGGCGCGGTCGAGCAAGAGGGAGTGAAGTCACTGACCTTTCCGATGATGCTTCCCACCTCCTGCAAGAGAGAGCAGAGAAAACACAGCGTTACCCTCATCCGTCCATCCAAAAAGGATCCCGTTAGCGAAACGGGGAGTGGCAGTGACCACACACTTCCATATATTATTAAACTAGAAAGAGTGCAGAAAAGATTTACTAGGATGCTCCCGGGACTTGATGGTTTGGGTTACAAGGAAAGGCTGGATAGACTGGGACTTTTTTCTCTGGAGCGTAGGAGGCTGAGGGGTGATCTTATAGAGGTCTATAACATAATGAGGGGCACAGATCAGCTAGATAGTCAACATCTTTTCCCCAAAGGTAGGGGAGTCTAAGACTAGTTACAGAACAAAGAGATCTAGGGGTACAGGTTCATAGCTCCTTGAAAGTGGAGTCACAGGTGGACAGAGTGGTGAAGAAGGCATTCGGCACGCTTGGTTTCATTGGTCAGAACATTGAATACAGGAGTTGGGCCGTCTTGTTGAAGTTGTACAAGACATTGGTAAGGCCACACTTGGAATACTGTGTACAGTTCTGGTCACCCTATTATAGAAAGGATACTATTAAACTAGAAAGAGTGCAGAAAAGATTTACTAGGATGCTCCCGGGACTTGATGGTTTGAGTTATAAGGAGAGGCTGGATAGACTGGGACTTTTTTCTCTGGAGCGTAGGAGGCTGAGGGGTGATCTTATAGAGGTCTATAAAATAATGAGGGGCACAGATCAGCTAGATAGTCAATATCTTTTCCCAAAGGTAGAGGAGTCTAAAACTAGAGGGCATAGGTTTAAGGTGAGAGGGGAGAATACAAAAGTGTCCAGAGGGGCAATTTTTTCACACAGAGGGTGGTGAGTGTCTGGAACGAGCTGCCAGAGGCAGTAGTAGAGGCGGGTACAATTTTGTCTTTTAAAAAGCGTTTAGACAGTTAGAAACATAGAAAAACTGCAGCACAAAACAGGCCCTTCGGCCCCACAAGTTGTGCCGAACATCTCCCTACCTTCTAGACCTACCTAAAACCCTCCAGCCTATTAAGTCCCATGTACTCATCCAGGAGTCTCTTAAAAGACCCGATTGAGTTTGCCTCCACCACCACTGACGGCAGCCGATTTCACTCGCCCACCACCCTCTGTGTGAAAAACTTCCCCCTAACATTTCCCCTGTACCTACCCCCCAGCACCTTAAACCTGTGTCCTCTCGTAGCAGACATTTCCACCCTGGGAAAAAGCCTCAGAGTCCACCCGATCTATGCCTCTCAACATCTTATATACCTCTATTAGGTCTCCTCTCATCCTACGTCTCTCCAAGGAGAAAAGACCGAGCTCCCTCAGCCTATCCTCATAAGGCATGCCACTCAATCCAGGCAACATCCTTGTAAATCACCTCTGCACCCTTTCAATCTTTTCTACATCCTTCCTGTAATGAGGCGACCAGAACTGAGCATAGTAAATGTAGCCCAGTAAATGTGTGTGAACGTAGCCCAGTCCCATCACGCAAACCAGCCTCCCATCCATTGACTCCGTCTACACTTTCCGCTGCCTCGGGGGGAAAAGCAGCCGGCATAATCAAGGACACCCCCCTCCCCACGCACCCCGGACATTCTCTCTTCCACCTTCTTCCGTTGGGGAAAGAGGTACAAAAGTCTGGGGTCACGTACCGACCGACTCAAGAACAGCTTCTTCCCTGCTGCCGTCAAGACTTTTGAATGGACCTACCTTGCATTAAGTTGATCTTTCTCTACACCCCTAGCTGTGACTGTAAACACTACAGCAGCTCAGAGGCTGGGAATACCATTCAATTAACTCACCTCTTGACTCCCCAAAGCCACAAGTCAGGAGTGTGCTGGAATACTCCCCACTCGCCTGGATGGGGGCAGCTCCAACAACACTCGAGAAGCTCAACACCATCCAGGATAAAGCAGCCCCGCTGGATTGCCACCACATCCACAAACATCCACTCACTCCACCACCCACGCTCAGTAGCAGCGGTGTGGACCATCTACAAGATACACTGCAGCAACTCACCAAAGATCCTTAGACACCGCCTTCCAAACCCACCACCACTTCCATCTAGAAGGACAAGGAACAGCAGATACAGGGGGAACACCACCACCTGCAAGCCCCCCTCCAAGACACTCACCGTCCCGACTTGGAAATACATCGGCCGTCCCTTCACAGTCGCTGGGTCAAAATCCTGGAATTCCCTCCCTCACGGCATTGTGGGTCAACCCACAGCAGGTGGACTGCAGCGATTCAAGATGGCAGCAGCTCACCACCACCTTCTCAAGGGGCAACTAGGGATGGACAATAAATGCTGGGCCCAGCCAGCGCCGCCCCATGTCCCACGGATGAATAAAATCATGCACCCTCTCCTTTCCTTCTCCCCTCTGCAGAACATAGAACATTACAGCGCAGTACAGGCCCTTCGGCCCTCGATGTTGCACCGACCAGTGGAACCAATCTAAAGCCCCTCTAATCTACACTATTCCAATATCATCCATATGTTTATCCAATAACCACTTGAACGCTCTCAACGTTGACGAGTCCACCACTGCTGCAGGCAGGGCATTCCACGCCCTTACTACTCTCTGAGTAAAGAACCTACCTCTAACATCTGTCCTATATCTCTCACCCCTCAATTTAAAGCTATGTCCCCGAGTGTTAGCCAACACCATCCGAGGAAAAAGGCTCTCACTATCCACCCTATCTAATCCTCTGATCATCTTGTATACCTCTATTAAGTCACCTCTTAACCTTCTTCTCTCTGACGAAAACAACCTCAAGCCCCTCAGCCTTTCCTCATACGATTTTCCCACCTTACCAGGCAACGCCCTGGCAAATCTCCTCTGCACCCTTTCCAACACTTCCACTGTACTCTATGAACGGTATGCTTTGTCTGTATGGCGCGCAAGAAACAATACTTTTCACCGCACCCCGATACACGTGAGAATAACAAATGAAATAAGGGTGTTTAGTAATTGTTACAGAATGACTGGGGCTGGTCAGTCCCACTGGGGGAATTCACGTGACTCCTTACACATTCCAAAACAAAACTCTGAACCACCAGGAACCGGTTCTTCGAGTGGAAATGCCCGCGCAGATAACATCTGCCTGCTTTGTGACACCCGAGGGCCAACGTGCGTCTGGTCATAAATTCCAGTGTCTATAGAAACTCGAACGGCCAATCTTTATATCTCGAACCCACTTCTTATTAATCTCCCCCCCCCCCCCCCTTCTGCTGTAACTTATATTCTGCCCAATCCTCATATAGAATCATAGAAATTAGGAGCAGGAGGAGGCCATTCGGCCCTTCAAGGCTGCTCTCCCCCATTCATCACCGTCACGGCTGATCATCCAACCCAACAGCCCAATCCTGCTTTCCCCCCCATAACCTTTGATCCCCGTTCGCCCCCCAAGTGTGACACCCAGCCGCCCCTCGAATACAAAGAACAAAGAAAATTCCAGCACAGGAACAGGCCCTTCGGCCCTCCTGCACTGACCATGCTGCCCACCCCGTCTGAACTAAAACCCCCTACCCACAATAAGCTATTGCAGAAGATACGGAGGCATGGGTTTGAGGGTGATTTAGTGGTTTGGATCAGGAATTGGCTAGCTGTAAGAAAACAGAGGGTGGTGGTTGATGGGAACTATTCATCCTGGAGCTCAGTTACTAGTTGGTGTACTGCAAGGATCTGTTTTGGGGCCACTGCTGTTTGTCATTTTTATAAATGACCTGGATGAGGGCGTGGAAGGATGGATTAGTAAATTTGCGGATGACACTAAAGTCGGTGGAGTTGTAGACAGTGCGGAGGGAAGTGGCAGGTTACAGAGGGAAATAGATAAGCTGCAGAGCTGGGCTGAGAGGTGGCAAATGGAGTTTAATGCGGAAAAGTGTGAGGTGATTCACTTTGGAAGGAATAACAGGAATACAGAGTACTGGGCTAATGGTAAGTTCCTTGGTAGTGTGGATGAACAGAGGGATCTGGGTGTCCATGTGCATAGATCCCTGAAAGTTGGCACCCAGGTTGATAGGGTTGTTAAGAAGGCGTACGGTGTGTTAGCTTTTATTGGTGGAGGGATTGAGTTTCAGAGCCAGGAGGTCATGCTGCAACTGTACAAAACTCTGGTGCGGCCACATTTGGAGTATTGCGTACAGTTCTGGTCGCCGTATTATAGGAAAGATGTGGAAGTGTTGGAAAGGGTGCAGAGGAGATTTACCAGGATGTTGCCTGGTATGGTGGGAAAATCGTATGAGGAAAGGCTGAGGGGCTTGAGGTTGTTTTCGTTAGAGAGAAGAAGGTTAAGAGGTGACTTAATAGAGGCATACAAGATGATCAGAGGATTAGATAGGGTGGATAGTGAGAGCCTTTTTCCTCGGATGATGTTGGCTAGCACGAGGGGACATAGCTTTAAATTGAGGGGTGAGAGATATAGGACAGATGTTAGAGGTAGGTTCTTTACTCAGAGAGTAGTAAGGGCGTGGAATGCCCTGCCTGCAGCAGTAGTGGACTCGTCAACGTTGAGAGCATTCAAATGGTTACTGGATAAACCTATGGATGATATTGGAATAGTGTAGATTAGAGGGGCTTTAGATTGGTTCCACTGGTCGGCGCAACATCGAGGGCCGAAGGGCCTGTACTGCGCTGGAATGTTCTCTGTTCTATCTCCTTTAAACCTTGCTCCTCGCACCTTAAACCTATGCCTCATGGGTAAGATGGGTATAGAGGGATATGGATCAAACGCAGGCAATTGGGACTAGCTTGGGGGCGGGGGTTTTTTTTAAAAAAAAGGGCGGCATGGACAAGTTGGGCTGAAGGGCCTGTTTCCATGCCGTAAACCTCTATGACTCTAAATCAAAACAAAAGTATCTGGATCCCAATCTGTGGGACTGACCGGACACTGGCCCAGCCAAGATCCAAAAGATCCCATGGTCAACAGCTGCCATGAGTTTAACAACTCCGCGCCCCACGTAACACACGAGTTTTGGTCTCCTTATGAGGAAGGATGTGGTGGCAGTTCAGAGGGAGGGTCACCAGACTGAGTCCGGGGATTGGAAGGGTCACCAGACTGAGTCCGGGGATTGGAAGGGTCACCAGACTGAGTCCGGGGATTGGAAGGGTCACCAGACTGAGTCCGGGGATTGGAAGGGTCACCAGACTGAGTCCGGGGATTGGAAGGGTCACCAGACTGAGTCCGGGGATTGGAAGGGTTGATGTATGAGGAGAGATTGAACAGTTGGGAGCTTGTACTCGCTGGAGTTTAGCAGATTGAGAGGGGGATCTGATCGAGGGATATAAAAATACTCAAAGAGATTGAGAGAGTAAGTTTCGACCCAATGTTTCCCCTTGTGGGACAATCTAGAACAAGAGGTGACGGGTGGAGTTTGAGAGGCAGTAGATTTATCACTGAGATGAGGAGGAGCTACCTCTGGTCCATTTTGACAGGTCGAATGGGATGTAGGAGTACAATATAAAGGGAAAGACTCTTAGTACTGTAGAGGATCAGAAGGACCTTGGGGTCTGGGTCCATTGGACTCTAAAATCGGCCCCGCAGGTGGAGGAGGTGGTTAAGAAGGCGTATGGTGTGCTGGCCTTTATCAATCGAGGGATTGAGTTTAGGAGTCCGGGGATAATGATGCAGCTATATAAGACCCTCGTCAGACCCCACTTGGAGTACTGTGCTCAGTTCTGGTCGCCTCATTACAGGAAGGATGTGGAAAAGATTGAAAGGGTGCAGAGGAGATTTACAAGGATGTTGCCTGGATTGAGTGGCATGCCTTATGAGGATAGGCTGAGGGAGCTCAGTCTTTTCTCCTTGGAGAGACGTAGGATGAGAGGAGACCTAATAGAGGTACATAAGATGTTGAGAGGCATCGATCGGGTGGACTCTGAGGCTTTTTCCCAGGGTGGAAATGGCTGCTATGAGAGGACACAGGTTTAAGGTGCTGGGGGGTAGGTACAGGGGAAATGTTAGGGGGAAGTTTTTCACACAGAGGGTGGTGGGCGAGTGGAATCGGCTGCCGTCAGTGGTGGTGGAGGCAAACTCAATAGGGTCTTTTAAGAGACTCCTGGATGAGTACATGGAGCTTAATAGGATGGAGGGTTATAGGTAGGTCCAGAAGGTAGGGACATGTTCGGCACAACTTGTGGGGCCGAAGGGCCTGTTTTGTGCTGTAGTTTTTCTATGTTTCTACTTCTGGCGGGGGGTGGGCGGGGGTGAATCTGTGGAGTTCGCTGCCCCTGTGGCGCGGGGGAGTCTGAATCATTGAATGGGTCCCAGGGGGAGATGGATGTATTTCCCCGATGGGAGACGGGGAACAGGTGGGGAGGGGGATTGGAGACCAGGGAGAGATCAGCCATGGATCTGACTGAGTGGTGGGAGCAGAGAGGGCTCGAAGGGTCGGATTTGCCGACTTCTGCTCCTTATTCCCTACGAGACACAAACACACGAGACACGCGCGCAAACACACCACAAGACTAAGAGATCGAATACGGCACCTTTCCATGCATCAAGAGTCGAAGACTTAGAGTCACATTTAGTCCACCTTCAACAGCCGTGTCCATGATCCCCGGTCGCGTAGCGATGTAGAGAGCGAATCAACGGTGATCAGGAGCGTCAGACCTGCAGAAAACACACAGGGAATGGGTACCGGACTGCGCAAACACGGGGCCCGGCCACCGAACCGCGCAAACGCAGGGCGTGCATACCAAACCACGCAAACGCAGGGCGTGCATACCAAACCACGCAAACACAGGCTCTGGCCACTGGACCGCGCAAGCCCTCTCCTTTCTTTGTCACTTATTACTGGAATGGGTGTGAATCGAGAGAGGTGGATACTCAGCGAGACCTTGGAGCCCTCGTGCATCAGTCGCTGAACGTAAGCGTGCAGGGTACAGCAGGCAGTAAAGAAGGGCATTACATTAACACTGCAATGAAGTTACTGTGAAAATCCCCTCGTCGCTCACCCTCCGGCGCCTGTTGGGGCAACACTGAGGAAGAATTTAGCACGGCCCAAAGCACCCTAGCCCACTTGAGCTGATGAAGGGGCAGCGTTCCGAAAGCTCGTGGATAAACCTGTTGGACTTTGGTGTCGTGAGACTTCTTACGGTGCAAATCTACAGGGCGTTGGTGAGGCCACACCTGGAGTATTGTGTGCAGTTTTGGTCTCCTTATCTGAGGAAGGATGTTCCTTGCTATAGAGGGAGCGCAGCGAAGGTTTACCAGGCTGATTCCTGGGATGACAGGTCTGTCATATGAGGAGAGACTAAGTCGGTGAGGATTATATTCACTGGAGTTTATGAAGAGTGAGAGGGGGATCTCATAGAAACTTATAAAATTCTAACAGGGTTAGACAGGATTAGATTCAGAAAGAATGTTCCCGATGGTGGGGGGAGTCCAGAACTAGGGGGGTCATAGTTTGAGGATTAGGGATCAAACCCTTTTTGAGCTGAGGAGAAATTTCTTCACCCAGAGGGTGGTGACTGTGTGGAATTCACTCCCACAGAAAGTGTTTCGAGTCCAAAATGTTGTGTGATTTCAAGAAGAAATTAGATATTAGATGCAGTTTTTTTAAAGATTGAACCAGGGCAGGACTTACTCAGTTAATGGTAGGGTGTTGGGGAGAGTTACAGAACAAAGAGATCTGGGGGTACAGGTTCATAGCTCCTTGAAAGTGGAGTCACAGGTGGACAGAGTGGTGAAGAAGGCATTCGGCACGCTTGGTTTCATTGGTCAGAACATTGAATACAGGAGTTGGGACGTCTTGTTGAAGTTGTACAAGACATTGGTAAGGCCACACTTGGAATACTGTGTGCAGCTCTGGTCACCCTATTATAGAAAGGAGATTATTAAACTAGAAAGAGTTAAGAAAAGATTTACTAGGATGCTACCGGGACTTGATGGATTGAGTTACAAGGAGAGGCTGGATAGACTGGGACTTTTTTCTCTGGAGCGTAGGAGGCTGAGGGGTGACCTTATAGAGGTCTATAAAATAATGAGGGGCACAGATCAGCTAGATAGTCAATATCTTTCCCCAAAGGGAGGGGAGTCTAAAACTAGAGGGCACAGGTTTACAAAGAACAATACAGCACAGGAACAGGCCCTTCGGCCCTCCAAGCCTGCGCCGCTCTTGTGCCCAACTAGACCATTCGTTTGTATCCCTCTATTCCCAGTCTGTTCATGTGGTTATCCAGATAAGTCTTAAACGATCCCAGCGTGTCCGCCTCAGTCACCTTGCCTGGCAGCGCATTCCAGGCCCCCACCACCCTCAGTGTAAAATACGTCCCCCTGACATCTGTGTTGAACCTTGCCCCCCCCCTCACCTTGAACCTGTGACCCCTTGTGTTCGTCACCTCCGACCTGGGAAAAAGCTTCAGGTGAGAGGGGAGAGGTACAAAAGTGTCCAGAGGGGGCAATTTTTTCACACAGAGGGTGGTGAGTGTCTGGGACGAGCTGCCAGAGGCAGTAGTAGAGGGGGGTACAATTTTGTCTTTTACAAAGTGTTTCGACAGTTACATGGATACGATGGGTACAGAGGGATATGGGTGAAACGCGGGCAATTGGGACTAGCTTAGGGGTTTAAAAAAAGAGTGATATGGACAAGTTGGGCCGAAGGGCCTGTTTCCATGCTGTAAACCTCTATGACTCTATATAGCTCTTGGGGGTAAAGGGATCGAGGGATATGGGGAGGGAAGGGGGGAAAATCAGGATACTGAATTTGATGCTCAGCCGTGAATTCACAATGAATGGGGGAGAAGACTCGAAGGGCCGCCTCCTGCTTCTGGTTTCAATGCTTCTAAAACAGTGTTTAGTCTCTCTCCATTGGAGGCTGGCTAGCTCGGAACTAAAAGCAAGGAGTGCCTCCGTCTCTCGAAGTGTGCGGAAGGTGGGGTGCCACAGTGGGTCAGCGCTGCTGCCTCACAGCGCCAGGTTCGATTCCCCGGGGCCTCGGGTCACTGTCTGTGTGCGGAGTCTGCACGTTCTCCCCCCCCCCCCCCCCCCGTGTCTGCGTGGGTTTCCTCTGGGTGCTCCCGGTTTCTTCCCACAGTCCCGAAAGACGTGCTGGGTTAGGGTGCATTGGGCCGTGCTAAGTTCTCCCTCAGTGTGAACCCGAACAGGCGCCGGAGTGTGGGCGACTAGAACATAGAACATTACAGCGCAGTACAGGCCCTTCGGCCCTCGATGTTGCGCCGACCAGTGGAACCAATCTAAAGCCCCTCTAATCTACACTATTCCAATATCATCCATATGTTTATCCAATAACCACTTGAATGCTCTTAATGTTGACGAGTCCACCACTGCTGCAGGCAGGGCATTCCACGCCCTTACTACTCTCTGAGTAAAGACCCTACCTCTAACATCTGTCCTATATCTATCACCCCTCAATTTAAAGCTAAGTCCCCTCGTGCTAGCCAACACCATCCGAGGAAAAAGGCTCTCACTATCCACCCTATCTAATCCTCTGATCATCTTGTATGCCTCTATTAAGTCACCTCTTAATCTTCTCTCTAACGAAAACAACCTCAAGCCCCTCAGCCTTTCCTCACACGATTTTCCCACCATACCAGGCAACATCCTGGTAAATCTCCTCTGCACCCTTTCCAACACTTCCACATCTTTCCTATAATGCGGCGACCAGAACTGTACGCAATACTCCAAGTGCGGCCGCACCAGAGTTTTGTACAGTTGCAGTATGACCTCCTGGCTCTGAAACTCAATCCCTCTACCAATAAAAGCGAACACACCGTACGCCTTCTTAACAACCCTATCAACCTGGGTGCCAACTTTCAGGGATCTGTGCACATGGACACCCAGATCCCTCTGTTCATCCACACTACCAAGTATCTTACCATTAGCCCGGTACTCTGTATTCCTGTTACTCCTTCCAAAGTGACTAGGGGGGATTTTCACAGTAACTTCATTGCAGTGTTAATGTAAGCCTTACTTGTGACACTGATAAATAAACTTTAAAAAACTATTTAGCTGTTAAGATATATACACTTTCATAGCTGTTTCTTCTCTTGTTTTGTAATTGGGTAAAAGTTTTTGCTAAATTTATTATACATTAACTGTGTTCTCAGGCAAACTTTGTTTGATAAACGCTCCCTAGTGGGTGGAGGCTTTGGAGAGGGTTACAGAAAAGATTTACCAGGATGTTGCCCTGGTCTGGAGGGCATTAGCTATGAGGAGAGGTTGGAGAAACTTGGTTTGTTCTCACTGGAACGACGGAGGTTGAGGGGGAGACCTGGTAGCAGTCTACAAGATTACGAGGGGCATGGACAGAGTGGATAGTCAGAAGCTTTTTCCCCCCAGGGTGGAAATGAGAATTACAAGGGGGCACAGGTTCAAGGTAAGGCGCGGAAAGATTTAGTGGAGATGTGCGGGGGAAGTTTTTCTATGATGTGGAGATGTCGGCGTTGGACTGGGGTAAACACAGTAAGAAGTCTCACAACACCAGGTTAAAGTCCAACAGGTTTATTTGGTAGCAAAAGCCACACAAGCTTTCGGAGCGCTGCCCCTTCGTCAGGTGAGTGGGAATTCTGTTCACAAACAGGGCATATAAAGACACAGACTCAATTTACAAAATAGTGGTTGGAATGCGAGTCTTTACAGGTAATCAAGTCTTAAAGGTACAGACAATGTGAGTGGAGAGAGGGGTTAAGCACAGGTTAAAGAGATGTGTATTGTCTCCAGCCAGGACAGTTAGTGAGATTTTGCAAGCCCAGGCAGGTCGTGGGGGTTACAGATAGTGTGACATGAACCCAAGATCCCGGTTGAGGCCGTCCTCGTGTGTGTGGAACTTGACTATCAGTTTCTGCTCAGCGACTCTGCGCCGTCGTGTGTGGTGAAGGCAGCCTTGGAGAACGCTTACCCGAAGATCAGAGGGTGACGTCACAGGTGGAGAAGAAGGCACATGGCATGCTTGCCTTTATAGGACGGGGCATAGAGTATAAAAGTTGGGGTCTGATCTGGCAGATGTATAGAACGTTGGTTCGGCCGCATTTGGAATACTGCGCCCAGTTCTGGTCGCCACACTACCAGGACGTGGAGGCTTTAGAGAGGGTGCAGAGGAGGTTTACCAGGATGTTGCCTGGTATGGAGGGGCTTAGTTATGAGGAGAGATTGGGTAAACTGGGGTTGTTCTCACTGGAAAGACGGAGGATGAGGGGAGACTTAATAGAGGTGTATAAAATTATGAAAGGCATAGATAGGGTGAACGGTGGGAAGCTTTTCCCCAGGTCGGTGGTGACGTTCACGAGGGGTCATAGGTTCAAGGTGGGGCGGGGGGGAGAGGTTTAACATGGATATCAGAAGGACATATTTTACACAGAGGGTGGTGGGGGCCTGGAATGCGCTGCCGGGCAAGGTGGTGGAGGCGGACACACTGGGAACGTTTAAGACTTATCTAGATAGCCACATGAACGGAGTGGGAATAGAGGGATACAAAAGAATGGTCTAGTTTGGACCAGGGAACGGCGTGGGCTTGGAGGGCCGAAGGGCCTGTTCCTGTGCTGTTTTGTTCTTTGTTATACGACGACATCAGTTTTTTTTTAAAACAGAGCGTGGTGGGGGCCTGGAATGCACTGACAAGCGAGGTGGTTATGTTAGGCACATTTAAGACTTACCTGGATAGGCGCGTGAGCAGACGGGGAAGAGAGGGATACAGGCGGTTGGTCTAGATAGGATAAAACTTTAAACCTTATTTATTGATCAGTGTCACAAGTTAGGCTGACATTAACGCTGCAATGAAGTTACTGTGAAAATCCCCCCCCCCCCCCCGCCCGAGTCGCCCACACTCCTGTTCGGGGTGACACTGAGGGAGAATTTAGCACAGCCCAATGCACCCTAACCCAGCCCCGTCTTTCAGACTGTGGGAGGAAACCGGAGCACCCGGAGGAAACCCACACAGACACGGGGAGAACGTGCAGACTCCGCACAGACAGTGACCCCAAGGCCCCCGGGGAATCGAACCTGGCGCTGTGAGGCAGCAGTGATAACCCCACTCTCATCTCAGTTCATAAACCAAATGAAGCTGTTGGACTTTTAACCTGGTGTTGTGGGACTTCTTGCCGTGTTTACCCCAGTCCAACGCCGGCATCTCCACATCGTAAGTTCATAAAACGCCTTGGAGTTTCTGACCTGGGTTATAACAAATCATCTCTCTGTATATTTAACATATTGATATTAAAGTTAATTATCTGCCCCTCTCTCTGTATATTCTATATACAGAAATATCTCTCTGTGTACACACATTTAATACAGCGATATAAAAGTGGAGTGACTTACCTCTCTCTCTATGGGGGACAAGGATGGGGTTGTTTATGTGAGTCTTGGGGGAAGGCTGGCGTGTGTGGACTTTTTGGGGGGAATTGGGGTCAACAGGGTGTTTGAGGGATCAGGTTGGGGAGTTGGGGGAATGGGGAGTTGGGAGGGGGTTGTAAATGGGGATCAGGATAGGACTGTTATTGGGGATGATATAGGGAGTTGGGAGGGGGAGAAGCGGTGGCTGATGGTGGGGTCTCTGGGGAGGGGGAAGGGGAGTTTGGGAGGGGGAAGGGTTGTCAATAGGGTGGTGTTTGGGGGATCAGGTTGGGCTACGGGGTTGTTGGGACAGGGTGGTTTACGGGAGTTTGGGGATGATGTGACAGTGCAGGGAGCTGGGAGGACAGAAGTGGTGGTCGAGTGGATGGAGATTGTTAATGAGATTTGGGGCTGTTATCGGGGGGCCTGGGGGATTGTTTTGGGGGAATTGGGTTGTTATTGGCAGTTTGGAGAAGGGTAAATGGGGTGGGAGTTAGGGGGTTGTTATTGGGATTTGGGGATCAGGATGGAAATGTTATTGAGGGTTTGGGATGTTTTTGGGAGTTTGGAGGAGGGTAATGGGAGTAATTGGGGGGGGGGGGGGGAGTTAGGGGATTGTTATAGGGGCTCTGGACGATGTTAGGAGGAGTTTTATTGGGGGGGATTTTATTGGGGTTAGGGTTGTTTTTAGGGGGTCTGGGGATTGTTATTGAGGCTCTGGGGATGTTATGGGGGGTTTATTGGAGGGATTGGGCTGGGTGAGGGATCAGGATGGGGGCTGTTATTGGGGGACTGAGGGGGTTGTTTTGGGGGATGTTATTGAAGGGGCTTATTGGGGTTTTTGGGGGGGGGATTGGGATAGGGGAGGGAGGAGGGTGATTGGGGATCAGGATGGGGATTGTTATTGAGGGGGTTTATTGGGGGTGATTTTGGGGATGTTATTGGGGTTAGGGTTGTTTTTTTGGGGGGGGTCTGGGAATTGCTGCTGAGGCTCTGGGGAAGTTATGGGGGAGGGTTAATTGGGGATCAGGACGGGGGATGTTATTGAGGGGTTTTATTGGGATTTGGGGATTGTTATTGGGGTCGGGGGATGTTATTGGGGTCTAGGGATGTTAAGAGGGGGTTTATTGGGGATCAGGATGGGGGATGTTACTGAGGGGTTTTATTGGGATTTGGGGGATGTTATTGGGGTCTGGGGATGTTAAGAGGGGGTTTATTGGGGGATCAGGACGGGGGATGTTATTGAGGGGTTTTATTGGGATTTGGGGATTGTTATTGGGGTCGGGGGATGTTATTGGGGTCTGGGGATGTTAAGAGGGGGTTTATTGGGGGATCAGGACGGGGGATGTTATTGAGGGGTTTTATTGGGATTTGGGGGATGTTATTGGGGTCTGGGGATGTTAAGAGGGGATTTATTGGGGGATCAGGACGGGGGATGTTATTGAGGGGTTTTATTGGGATTTGGGGGATGTTATTGGGGTCTGGGGATGTTAAGAGGGGGTTTATTGGGGGATCAGGACGGGGGATGTTATTGAGGGGTTTTATTGGGATTTGGGGGATGTTATTGGGGTCTGGGGATGTTAAGAGGGGAGGGTGGTTGGGAGAAGGGATGGGGATTGTTATTGGGGATTTGGGGGATGTGATTGAGGGGGTTTATTGGGGGATTTTGGAGATGTTAAGAGGGGGTAATTGGGGCTGGAGGGTAATTGGGGATTGGGGCTGGATGGGGGGGGATCAGGATGGGGATTGTTATTGGGGGGGGATGTTATTGAGGGGGTTTATTGGGGTTGGTTTGGGGGGGTGATTTTGAGGGGGGGTAATTTGGGGAGGGGGAGTTAGGGGATTGGGGCTGGATGGGGGGAGGGTGATGGGGGGGGGGATCAGGATGGGGGTTATTGAGGCTCTGGGGGATGTGGGGAGGGGGGGATTGGGGGATGTGGATGATCTCTGTCTCCCTCTGTCGCAGCTCCTCTCTCTGGGTCTCTCTCTGGGTCTCTCTCTGGGTCTCTGGGCTCCTCTCTCGGTCTCTCGGTCTTTCCTCCGAATCCGGATCCAAATGGCGGCGCCGGAGACAAAAAAAAACCCCCAGCAGCCCAGATGGAACCTGACCCTGATCTTCACCCACTGCGGCTGCGCACTCACGGCTCTCCCCGCCCCCCTCCCTCACTGCGCCGCCGCAGTCCCGGCTCCCCCCTCACTGCGCCGCCGCAGTCCCGGCTCCCCCCTCACTGCGCCGCCGCAGTCCCGGCTCCCCCCTCACCGCGGCGGTCGCATGTCGTCACTTCTCTCCCCCCCGCCCCCAGCCGTCACAGAGCCTGACCGGAAGGCAAGGCCGCGCCGCGCCGGAAGTGTGGCTGCGCGCTCAAGGCTTGGGCGCCGCCTTCACTGCGGCGGCGCACTCACGGTGTCGTCTCACTGCGGCTGCGCACTCGCGGCGCCCGCCTCGCTGCGGCTGCGCACTCCCGGTTCCCAGTCTCTCTCTCTCTGTCCGGCAGCGCCATGTCCGCTCTCTCCTCTCCATCGTCCCCAAACTGCTGCAGCCCCCTCTCCTCCTCCTCCCCCCCTTTCCTTTCTGCTCCTCACCTTTCCTCCACCCCACCCGCGGCTACGAACCGGCCGCTCCCTGTTCCCTCCTTCCATGTGTCCCCGGCCGCCATCGTTCCGGCGGGAAGCCGGGGCGCGGCCGCCATCTTGTTGCGGGGCGCGTCCCGAAGGCGGGCCGCGCATGTGCGAAGGCTCGCCCGCCATCTTTGTCGGGGGCAACGGTAAGCAGTGCGCGTGCTCGGGACTTGGCCGGCTGGCTGCCAGGCTGACTGCGCATGCTCGTCTGGGAGATCGACCGACCTGGGCGCCAACTTTGGGACACTAAGGGACAATTTAGCATTGCCAATCCACCCTAACCCGCACATCTTTGGGACACTAAGGGACAATTTAGCATGGCCAATCCACCCTAACCTACACATCTTTGGACACTAAGGGACAATTTAGCATGGCCAATCCACCCTAACCTACACATCTTTGGACACTAAGGGACAATTTAGCATGGCCAATCCACCCTAACCCGCACATCTTTGGACACTAAGGGACAATTTAGCATGGCCAATCCACCCTAACCTACACATCTTTGGACACTAAGGGACAATTTAGCATGGCCAATCCACCCTAACCTACACATCTTTGGACACTAAGGGACAATTTAGCACGGCCAATCCACCCTAACCTACACATCTTTGGACACTAAGGGGCAATTTAGCATGGCCAATCCACCCTAACCTACACATCTTTGGGACACTAAGGGGCAATTTAGCATGGCCAATCCACCCTAACCCGCACATCTTTGGGACACTAAGGGGCAATTTAGCATGGCCAATCCCCCTAACCTACACATCTTTGGACACTAAGGGACAATTTAGCATGGCCAATCCACCCTAACCTACACATCTTTGGACACTAAGGGACAATTTAGCATGGCCAATCCACCCTAACCTACACATCTTTGGACACTAAGGGACAATTTAGCACGGCCAATCCACCCTAACCTACACATCTTTGGACACTAAGGGGCAATTTAGCATGGCCAATCCACCCTAACCTACACATCTTTGGGACACTAAGGGGCAATTTAGCATGGCCAATCCACCCTAACCCGCACATCTTTCGGACACTAAGGGGCAATTTAGCATGGCCAATCCCCCTAACCTACACATCTTTGGACACGAAGGGACAATTTAGCATGGCCAATCCATCCTAACCTGCACATCTTTGGACACTAAGGGGCAATTTAGCATGGCCAATCCACCCTAACCTACACATCTTTGGACACTCAGGGGCAATTTAGCATGGCCAATCCACCCTAACCCACACATCTTTGGACACTAAGGGACAATTTAGCATGGCCAATCCATCCTAACCTACACATCTTTGGGACACTAAGGGGCAATTTAGCATGGCCAATCCCCCTAACCTACACATCTTTGGACACTAAGGGACAATTTAGCATGGCCAATCCATCCTAACCTGCACATCTTTGGACACTAAGGGGCAATTTAGCATGGCCAATCCACCCTAACCTACACATCTTTGGGACACTCAGGGGCAATTTAGCATGGCCAATCCACCCTAACCCACACATCTTTGGACACTAAGGGACAATTTAGCATGGCCAATCCATCCTAACCTGCACATCTTTGGACACTAAGGGGCAATTTAGCATGGCCAATCCACCCTAACCTACACATCTTTGGGACACTCAGGGGCAATTTAGCATGGCCAATCCACCCTAACCCACACATCTTTGGACACTAAGAGACAATTTAGCATGGCCAATCCACCCTAACCTACACATCTTTGGACACTAAGGGACAATTTAGCATGGCCAATCCACCCTAACCTACACATCTTTGGGACACTAATGGACAATTTAGCATGGCCAATCCACCCTAACCTGCACATCTTTGGACACTAAGGGGCAATTTAGCATGGCCAATCCACCCTAACCTACACATCTTTGGACACTAAGGGACAATTTAGCATGGCCAATCCACCCTAACCTACACATCTTTGGACACTAAGGGACAATTTAGCATGGCCAATCCACCCTAACCTACACATCTTTGGACACTAAGGGACAATTTAGCATGGCCAATCCATCCTAACCTGCACATCTTTGGACACTCAGGGGCAATTTAGCATGGCCAATCCACCCTAACCTACACATCTTTGGGGCACTCAGGGGCAATTTAGCACGGCCAATCCCCCTAACCTACACATCTTTGGACACTAAGGGACAATTTAGCACGGCCAATCCACCCTAACCTACACATCTTTGGACACTAAGGGACAATTTAGCACGGCCAATCCACCCTAACCTACACATCATTGGACACTAAGGGACAATTTAGCATGGCCAATCCACCCTAACCTCCACATCTTTGGACACTAAGGGACAATTTAGCATGGCCAATCCACCCTAATCTACACATCTTTGGACACTAAGGGACAATTTAGCATGGCCAATCCACCCTAACCTGCTCATCTTTGGACACTAAGGGACAATTTAGCATGGCCAATCCACCCTAACCTACACATCTTTGGACACTAAGGGGCAATTTAGCATGGCCAATCCACCCTAACCTGCTCATCTTTGGACACTAAGGGACAATTTAGCATGGCCAATCCACCCTAACCTACACATCTTTGGACACTAAGGGACAATTTAGCACGGCCAATCCACCCTAACCTACACATCTTTGGACACTAAGGGACAATTTAGCACGGCCAATCCACCCTAACCTACACATCTTTGGACACTAAGGGACAATTTAGCATGGCCAATCCACCCTAACCCACACATCTTTGGACACTAAGGGACAATTTAGTATGGCCAATCCACCCTAACCTACACATCTTTGGACACTAAGGGACAATTTAGCATGGCCAATCCACCGTAACCTACACATCTTTGGACACTAAGGGACAATTTAGCATGGCCAATCCACCCTAACCTGCACATCTTTGGGACACTAAGGGACAATTTAGCATGGCCAATCCACCCTAACCTACAGATCTTTGGACACTAAGGGACAATTTAGCATGGCCAATCCACCCTAACCTACACATCTTTGGACACTAAGGGACAATTTAGCATGGCCAATCCACCCTAACCTACACATCTTTGGACACTAAGGGACAATTTAGCATGGCCAATCCACCCTAACCTACACATCTTTGGACACTAAGGGACAATTTAGCATGGCACTTGGAACCCGACATCTGCAATGGTGACCCCCAGATACAGGTTCATCCAGGGCTTCCGGGGTGGAGGGCATGCTCTCACTGACCTCTTGCTCAAAACAGGCGTAGAATGCATTGAGCTCGTCAGGAAGGGTTGGAGCCGGCGATTTTACTCGCCTTCATCTTGTAGCCTGTTACGTCTTGCAGACCTTGCCATAGTTGGTGGGAGTGTGTGAGGCCAACCTGGGACCCTAGCTTGGTCTGGTACTGTCTCCTGCTATAAAATCATAGAATCAGACATTAAAGAAGAGGCCCTTCGGCCCATCGAGTCTGCACCGACTCATTCGAAACACCTGAACTCCCACCTAATCCCTCTCACCAGCCCTTGGCCCGTAGCCCTGAATGTTCTGACGTGCCAAGTGCTCGTCCAGGTACTTTTTAAAGGATGTGAGGCAACCCGCCTCCCCCACCCTCCCAGGCAGCGCCTTCCAGAACCTCACCACCCTCTGGGTAAAAAAGATTTTCCTCACATCCCCCCCTAAACCTCCCACCCCCTCACCTTGAACCTCTGTCCCCCTCGTGACTGACCCTTCAACTCAGGGGAACAGCTGCTCCTTATCCACTCTGTCCGTGTCCCTCATAATCTTGAACACCGCGATCAGGTCGCCCCCTCAGTCTTCTCTGCTCCAACGTAAAACAACCCAAGCCTTACCCCAACCTCTCTTCATAACTTCAATGCCCCGTCCCAGGCAGCACCCTGGTGAATCTCCTCTGCGCCCCCCCTCTAGTGCAGCCACATCCTTCCTATAATGTGGCGACCAGAACTGCGCACAGTGCTCCAGCTGTGGCCTCACCAAAGTTAATGAATCTCCTTAGATCGTATCTGTCTTTCTCGTATAGGTCAGGGTCGCCTGACTTGAACGCCTCAGACCTGGACTTCAGCAAGCAGCGGATATCCCTGTTCATCCATGGATATAGATAGGCTGGAAATTTGGGCAAAGAAATGGCAGATGGAGTTCAAATGCGAAGTGATGCATTTTGGTAGAACTAACATACGGGGGAGCTGTACGATAAATGGCAGAACCATAAAGTGTGTAGATACGCAGAGGGACCTGGGTGTGCAAGTCCACAGATCCTTGAAGGTGACGTCACAGGTGGAGAAGGTGGTGAAGAAGGCATATGGCATGCTTGCCTTTATAGGACGGGGCATAGAGTATAAAAGTTGGAGTCTGATGTTGCAGTTGTATAGAACGTTGGTTCGGCCGCATTTGGAATACTGCGTCCAGTTCTGGTCGCCACACTACCAGAAGGACGTGGAGGCTTTAGAGAGAGTACAGAGGAGGTTTACCAGGATGTTGCCTGGTATGGAAGGGCTTAGTTATGAGGAGAGATTGGGTAAACTGGGGTTGTTCTCACTGGAAAGACGGAGAATGAGGGGAGACCTAATAGAGGTGTATAAAATTATGAAAGGTATAGATAGGGTGAACGGTGGGAAGCTTTTTCCCAGGTCGGAGGTGACGATCACAAGGGGTCATAGGTTCAAGGTGAGAGCGGCGAGGTATAACTCAGATATCAGAGGGACGTATTTTTCACAGAGGGTGGTGGGGGCCTGGAATGCGCTGCTGGGCAAGGTGGTGGAGGCGGACACACTGGGAACGTTTAAGACTTATCGAGATAGCCACATGAGCGGAGTGGGAATGGAGGGATACAAAAGAATGGTCTAGTTTGGACCAGGGAGCGGCGTGGGCTTGGAGGGCCGAAGGGCCTGTTCCTGTGCTGTCCTGTTCTATGTTCTTTGTTTCCAGTTGGGGAACACACGGATTTGCTTCTTTGGCACACACACTTACTAATGAAGCCAATTTCTGTCGTGACGTACTCATTCAGGCTGGTCGCTGCGTACTTAGATACTGACTTAAATATTGTGTCAGGAGTTGGTGGGACCACACTTGGAGTATTGTGTTCAGTTTTGGTCACCTTCTTTGAGGAAGGATGTGACGACAATGGCGGAGGCTCAGAAGAGGTTCACGAGGTTGATTCCAGGTCTGAAGGGCCATTGTATGGGGAGCGGTTGAGTCGCTTGGCCTTGTACTCACTGGACTACAGAAGAATGAGGGGGGATTTGATTGAGATCTATAAAATACTCAAGGGGATTGATAAGGTAAATGTTAACCAAATAATCGCCCCTTCCAGAACAGCCTAGGACAAGAGGTCATAGTTGTAGAGTAAGAAAGGGGAGGTTTAGGACAGAGATAAAGAACAAAGAACAGTACAGCACAGGAAACAGGCCCTTCGGCCCTCCAAGCCTGTGCCGCTCCTTGGTCCAACTAGACCAATCGTTTGTATCCCTCCATTCCCAGGCTGCTCATGTGACTATCCAGGTAAGCCTTAAACGATGTCAGCGTGCCTGCCTCCACCACCCTACCCGGCAGCGCATTCCAGGCCCCCACCACCCTCTGTGTAAAAAACGTCCCTCTGATGTCAGTTATACCTCGCCCCTCTCACCTTGAGCCCGTGACCCCTCGTGATCGTCACCTCCGACCTGGGAAAAAGCTTCCCACCGTTCACCTTATCTATACCCTTCATAATCTTGTATACCTCTATTAGATCTCCCCTCATTCTCCGTCTTTCCAAGGAGAACAACCCCAGTTTACCCAATCTCTCCTCATAGCTAAGACCCTCCATAGCAGGCAACATCCTGGTAAACCTTCTCTGCACTCTCTCTAACGCCTCCACGTCCTTCTGGTAGTGCGGCGACCAGAACTGGACGCAGTACTCCAAATGTGGCCTAACCAGCGTTCTATACAGCTGCATCATCAGACTCCAGCTTTTATACTCTATACCCCGTCCTATAAAGGCAAGCATACCATATGCCTTCTTCACCACCTTCTCCACCTGTGTTGCCACCTTCAAGGATTTGTGGACTTGCACACCCAGGTCCCTCTGTGTTTCTATACTCCTGATGACTCTGCCATTTATTGTATAACTCCTCCCTACATTATTTCTTCCAAAATGCATCACTTTGCATTTATCCGGATTAAACTCCATCTGCCACCTCTCCGCCCAATTTTCCAGCCTATCTATATCCTGCTGTATTGCCCGACAATGCTCTTCGCTATCCGCAATTCCAGCTATCTGGAGGCGCTACGTCTCACACAGGGTTGTGAATCTATGGAACTCACTGCCCCAGAATGCAGTGGACGCAGACTCAATCGATGGATTCAAGAAAGAAATAGATAGCTATTTGATCAAAAGCGGGATAATGGACTGTGGGGAAAAGGCAGGAAAGTGGAGTTAGGATGAGATGGAAATCAGCCACGATCATACAAAATGGTGGAGTGGGTGGCACAGTGGACGGCATGGTGGCACAGTGGGTTAGCGCTGCTGCCCCACAGTGCCAGAGACCCAGGTTCAATTGCTGGATGTGGGTCACTGTCTGTGCGGAGTCTGCATCTTCTCCCTGTGTTGACGTGGGTTTCCTCCGGGTGCTCCGGTTTCCTCCGAAAGATGTGTAGGTTGGGTGGATTGGCCATGCTAAATTGTCCCTTAGTGTCCAAAGATGTGTAGGTTAGGGTGGATTGGCCATGCTAAATTGTCCCTTAGTGTCCAAAGATGTGCAGGTTAGGGTGAATTGGCCATGCTAAATTGTCCCTTAGTGTCCAAAGATGTGTAGGTTAGGGTGGATTGGCCATGCTAAATTGTCCCTTAGTGTCCAAAGATGTGTAGGTTGGGTGGATTGGCCATGCTAAATTGTCCCTTAGTGTCCAAAGATGTGTAGGTTAGGGTGGATTGGCCATGCTAAATTGTCCCTTAGTGTCCAAAGATGTGCAGGTTAGGGTGGATTGGCCATGCTAAATTGTCCCTTAGTGTCCAAAGATGTGCAGGTTAGGGTGAATTGGCCATGCTAAATTGTCCCTTAGTGTCCAAAGATGTGTAGGTTAGGGTGGATTGGCCATGCTAAATTGTCCCTTAGTGTCCAAAGATGTGTAGGTTGGGTGGATTGGCCATGCTAAATTGTCCCTTAGTGTCCAAAGATGTGTAGGTTAGGGTGGATTGGCCATGCTAAATTGTCCCTTAGTGTCCAAAGATGTGTAGGTTAGGGTGGATTGGCCATGCTAAATTGTCCCTTAGTGTCCAAAGATGTGCAGGTTAGGTGGATTGGCCATGCTAAATTGTCCCTTAGTGTCCAAAGATGTGTCGGTTAGGGTGGATTGGCCGTGCTAAATTGCCCCTTAGTGTCCAAAGATGTGTAGGTTAGGGTGGATTGGCCATGCTAAATTGTCCCTTAGTGTCCAAAGATGTGCAGGTTAGGGTGGATTGGCCGTGCTAAATTGTCCCTTAGTGTCCAAAGATGTGCAGGTTAGGGTGGATTGGCCGTGCTAAATTGTCCCTTAGTGTCCAAAGATGTGCAGGTTAGGGTGGATTGGCCATGCTAAATTGTCCCTTAGTGTCCAAAGATGTGTAGGTTAGGGGGGATTGGGTAGCACAGTGGTTGGCACTGCTGTTTCACAGCCACCAGGGACATGGGTTTACACTGGGTGGGATATTAAAGGGTGTGGGGAGTGAGGGGGAGAGTGGGATTAGACTGGGTGGGATATTAAAGGGTGTGGGGAGTGAGGGGGAGAGTGGGATTAGACTGGGTGGGATATTAAAGGGTGTGGGGAGTGAGGGGGAGAGTGGGATTGGACTGGGTGGGATATTAAAGGGTGTGGGGAGTGAGGGGGAGAGTGGGATTGGACTGGGTGGGATATTAAAGGGTGAGGGGGAGAGTGGGATTAGACTGGGTGGGATATTAAAGGGTGAGGGGGAGAGTGGGATTAGACTGGGTGGGATATTAAAGGGTGAGGGGGAGAGTGGGATTAGACTGGGTGGGATATTAAAGGGTGCGGGGAGTGAGTGGGATTAGACTGGGTGGGATATTAAAGGGTGCGGGGAGTGAGGGGGAGAGTGGGATTAGACTGGGTGGGATATTAAAGGGTGCGGGGAGTGAGGGGGAGAGTGGGATTAGACTGGGTGGGATATTAAAGGGTGCGGGGAGTGAGGGGGAGAGTGGGATTAGACTGGGTGGGATATTAAAGGGTGCGGGGAGTGAGGGGGAGAGTGGGATTAGACTGGGTGGGATATTAAAGGGTGAGGGGGAGAGTGGGATTGGACTGGGTGGGATATTAAAGGGTGTGGGGAGTGAGGGGGAGAGTGGGATTAGACTGGGTGGGATATTAAAGGGTGAGGGGGAGAGTGGGATTAGACTGGGTGGGATATTAAAGGGTGCGGGGAGTGAGGGGGAGAGTGGGATTAGACTGGGTGGGATATTAAAGGGTGCGGGGAGTGAGGGGGAGAGTGGGATTGGACTGGGTGGGATATTAAAGGGTGCGGGGAGTGAGGGGGAGAGTGGGATTAGACTGGGTGGGATATTAAAGGGTGCGGGGAGTGAGGGGGAGAGTGGGATTAGACTGGGTGGGATATTAAAGGGTGCGGGGAGTGAGGGGGAGAGTGGGATTAGACTGGGTGGGATATTAAAGGGTGCGGGGAGTGAGGGGGAGAGTGGGATTAGACTGGGTGGGATATTAAAGGGTGAGGGGGAGAGTGGGATTGGACTGGGTGGGATATTAAAGGGTGTGGGGAGTGAGGGGGAGAGTGGGATTAGACTGGGTGGGATATTAAAGGGTGCGGGGAGTGAGGGGGAGAGTGGGATTGGACTGGGTGGGATATTAAAGGGTGCGGGGAGTGAGGGGGAGAGTGGGATTAGACTGGGTGGGATATTAAAGGGTGCGGGGAGTGAGGGGGAGAGTGGGATTGGACTGGGTGGGATATTAAAGGGTGCGGGGAGTGAGGGGGAGAGTGGGATTAGACTGGGTGGGATATTAAAGGGTGCGGGGAGTGAGGGGGAGAGTGGGATTAGACTGGGTGGGATATTAAAGGGTGCGGGGAGTGAGGGGGAGAGTGGGATTAGACTGGGTGGGATATTAAAGGGTGAGGGGGAGAGTGGGATTGGACTGGGTGGGATATTAAAGGGTGTGGGGAGTGAGGGGGAGAGTGGGATTAGACTGGGTGGGATATTAAAGGGTGCGGGGAGTGAGGGGGAGAGTGGGATTAGACTGGGTGGGATATTAAAGGGTGTGGGGAGTGAGGGGGAGAGTGGGATTAGACTGGGTGGGATATTAAAGGGTGTGGGGAGTGAGGGGGAGAGTGGGATTAGACTGGGTGGGATGTTAAAGGGTGTGGGGAGTGAGGGGGAGAGTGGGATTAGACTGGGTGGGATATTAAATGGTGCGGGGAGTGAGGGGGAGAGTGGGATTAGACTGGGTGGGATATTAAAGGGTGTGGGGAGTGAGGGGGAGAGTGGGATTAGACTGGGTGGGATATTAAATGGTGTGGGGAGTGTGTGGGATTAGACTGGGTGGGATATTAAAGGGTGAGGGGGAGAGTGGGATTGGACTGGGTGGGATATTAAAGGGTGCGGGGGAGAGTGGGATTGGACTGGGTGGGATATTAAAGGGTGAGGGGGAGAGTGGGATTGGACTGGGTGGGATATTAAAGGGTGCGGGGAGTGAGTTGGAGAGTGGGATTAGACTGGGTGGGATATTAAAGGGTGAGGGGGAGAGTGGGATTGGACTGGGTGGGATATTAAAGGGTGCGGGGAGTGAGTTGGAGAGTGGGATTAGACTGGGTGGGATATTAAAGGGTGCGGGGAGTGAGTTGGAGAGTGGGATTAGACTGGGTGGGATATTAAAGGGTGTGGGGAGTGAGGGGGAGAGTGGGATTAGACTGGGTGGGATATTAAATGGTGTGGGGAGTGTGTGGGATTAGACTGGGTGGGATATTAAAGGGTGAGGGGGAGAGTGGGATTGGACTGGGTGGGATATTAAAGGGTGCGGGGGAGAGTGGGATTGGACTGGGTGGGATATTAAAGGGTGAGGGGGAGAGTGGGATTGGACTGGGTGGGATATTAAAGGGTGCGGGGAGTGAGTTGGAGAGTGGGATTAGACTGGGTGGGATATTAAAGGGTGAGGGGGAGAGTGGGATTGGACTGGGTGGGATATTAAAGGGTGCGGGGAGTGAGTTGGAGAGTGGGATTAGACTGGGTGGGATATTAAAGGGTGCGGGGAGTGAGTTGGAGAGTGTGATTAGACTGGGTGGGATATTAAAGGGTGCGGAGAGTGAGGGGGAGAGTGGGATTAGACTGGGTGGGATATTAAATGGTGTGGGGAGTGTGTGGGATTAGACTGGGTGGGATATTAAAGGGTGAGGGGGAGAGTGGGATTAGACTGGGTGGGATATTAAAGGGTGAGGGGGAGAGTGGGATTGGACTGGGTGGGATATTAAAGGATGCGGGGAGTGAGTTGGAGAGTGGGATTAGACTGGGTGGGATATTAAATGGTGTGGGGAGTGAGTGGGATTAGACTGGGTGGGATATTAAAGGGTGAGGGGGAGAGTGGGATTAGACTGGGTGGGATATTAAAGGGTGTGGGGAGTGAGTGGGATTAGACTGGGTGGGATATTAAAGGGTGCGGGAGTGAGGGGGAGAGTGGGATTAGACTGGGTGGGATATTAAAGGGTGCGGGAGTGAGGGGGAGAGTGGGATTAGACTGGGTGGGATATTAAAGGGTGTGGGGGAGAGTGGGATTGGACCGGGGAGGATATTGAAGGTTGCGGGGAGTGAATGGGAGGGTTCCTGTGCGCAGGGTGAGATAGTGAGGGGCTGTGGGAGTGATACTATCTCATCACGCAGCGATTTGATCTGAAGGCTCCTTCCTTGCCCTGAGGCTGTTGTGTTCTGGATTGCGGGCTCACCTGTCAGTCCAGGAACTGCCTCTATAAGGAACGCTGTCTGGTTGTTTCCTCTCAGGCGCCTGTTCCTCTCTCGGAGCGAGTCTCTGTCACCATCACACACTGGTCCGAAGACAGGGCCATCTCGGGAAAGGCAGAGAGAGAGGGAGTGCCATCTCCAGATACCTCAGAAAAGGGGACAAAGTTTGCAGAGTGACCGCCAACATGTCCTCCGCAGGCGGACAGTCTCTCCGACGCCCCTTCTGTCTGCGTCACCTATTCTGTACCATACTGTCCATTGGATGGACACTGGGAGGTGAGTTCAGTCGGGGCTCCAAGTTCATCGCCAGTGACCCTTCGACCTGCCCCCCTCCTCCATCCCCGTTCCCCTGAGACCCTGACCCCCTCATTGCGTGACAGGGATCATTCACTTCGTGTTTGCTCATCTCTATCCCCTCAGGGCAAGGTACGCGATGATGTGATCCCTTTCGTGAGATTGCTATTTGTAAATCTGTGCAAGTGGGCGGCACGGTGGGTTCGCGCTGCTGCCTCACAGCGCCAGGGAACCCCGGGTTCGATTCCCCGGGGCTCGGGTCACTGTCTGTGCGGAGTCTGCACGTTCTCCCCGTGTCTGCGTGGGTTTCCTCCGGGTGCTCCGGTTTCCTCCCACAGTCCGAAAGACGTGCTGGGTTAGGGTGGATTGGGCCGTGCTAAATTCTCCCTCAGTGTCACCCCGAACAGGCGCCGGAGTGTGGGCGACTCGGGGGGGGATTCTCACAGTAACTTCATTGCGGCGTTAATGTAAGCCTAACTTGTAACTAATAAACAAGCTAAACTTTTTGATTTGATTTATTATTGTCCCGTGTATCGGGATACAGTGAAAAGTATTGTTTCTTGCGCGCTGTACAGACAAAGCATACCGTTCATAGAGAAGGAAAGGAGAGGGTGCAGAATGTAGTGTTACAGTCACAGCTAGGGGTGTAGAGAAAGATCAACTTAATGCGAGGTCGGTCCATTCAAAAGTCTGACGGCAGCAGCAGGGAAGAAGCTGTTCTTGAGTCGGTCGGTACGTGACCTCAGACTTTTGTATCTTTTTCCCCGACGGAAGAAGGTGGAAGAGAGAATGTCCGGGGTGTGTGTGGGGGGGGGTCCTTGATTATGCCGGCTGCTTTTCCCCCCCGAGGCAGCGGGAAGTGTAGACGGAGTCAATGGATGGGAGGCTGGTTTGCGTGATGGGACTGGGCTACGTTCACACACACAACCCCTTTGTAGTTCCTTGCGGTCTTGGGCAGAGCAGGAGCCCCAGACCAAGCTGTGATACATCCGGGAAGGATGCTTTCTATGGGGCATCTGTAAAAGTTGGTGAGAGTCGTAGCGGACATGCCAAATTTCCTTAGTCTCCTGAGAAAGTAGAGGCGTTGGTGGGGCTTTCTTAACTATAGTGTCAGCATGGGGGGGACCAGGACAGGTTGTTGGTGATCTGGACACCCAGAAACTTGAAGCTCCCGACCATTTCCACTCTCTGGGTGAAGAAATTTCTCCTCACCTCAGTAATAAAAGGTTGACCCTGCCCTTATTCTCAAAACAGTGTTAACCATGTCTTGGTTTTTTTTCCAAGTGTCCCGCTGTAACAGGCATTAGACTAATAACTCCAAACCAGTATATAAACGATCTGGAAGAAGGTGTAACTGGGGTGATCAGTAAGTTTGCGGACGACACGAAAATGGCTGGACTTGCAGATAGTGAGGAACATTGTCAGAGGCTACAGAAGGATATAGATAGGCTGGAAATTTGGGCAAAGAAATGGCAGGTGGAGTTCAATCCAGATAAATGCGAAGTGATGTATTTTGGTAGAACTAACGTAGGGGGGAGCTATACGATAAACGGCAGAACCATAAAGGGTGTAGATACGCAGAGGGACCTGGGTGTGCAAGTCCACAGATCCTTGAAGGTGACGTCACAGGTGGAGAAGGTGGTGAATAAGGCATATGGCATGCTTGCCTTTATAGGACGGGGCATAGAGTATAAAAGTTGGGGTCTGATGTTGCAGATGTATAGAACGTTGGCGAGGCCACATTTGGAATACTGCGTCCAGTTCTGGTCGCCGAACTACCAGAAGGACGTGGAGGTTTTAGAGAGGGTGCAGAGGAGGTTTACCAGGATGTTGCCTGGTATGGAAGGGCTTAGTTATGAGGAGAGATTGGGTAAACTGGGGTTGTTCTCCCTGGAAAGATGGAGGATGAGGGGAGACTTAATAGAGGTGTATAAAATTATGAAAGGCATAGATAGGGTGAACGGTGGGAAGCTTTTTCCCAGGTCGGTGGTGACGTTCACGAGGGGCCATAGGTTCAAGGTGAGGGAGGTTTAACACGGATATCAGAAGGACGTATTTTACGCAGAGGGTGGTGGGGGCCTGGAATGCGCTGCCGGGCAAGGTGGTGGAGGCGGACACACTGGGAACGTTTAAGACTTATCGAGATAGCCACATGAACGGAGTGGGAATGGAGGGATACAAAATAATGGTCTAGTTTGGACCAGGGAGTGGCGCGGGCTTGGAGGGCCGGAGGGCCTGTTCCTGTGCTGTATTGTTCTTTGTTCTCAGTAAGGGCGTCTCTCTCTCTCTCTGTGAACAATCCACACCTCATCCCTTCTGCAGCTGTGAGTATCGTATTAACCAGTTTAGCAGCATTTCTGTCTCGCTCGAGCAGGGCGCAGAGAGAATTTACCAAAACCACCTGTGGTAACAACACACCCGACAGGCGTGGATAATTTCCCCTCTCAATCACAGGACAGAACTTCCCCGTCATGGGAATCATAGCGGGCGCGACACGGACAAGGCAAAAGTTCCGTTGGCCTCGGCGGGATCTTCCAGTCTTGTGAAGTAAAGTAAAATTTAATTCACAAGTAAGGCTGACACTAACACTGCAATGAAGTTACTGTGAAAATCCCCGAGTCGCCCACACTCTGGCGCCTGTTCAAAGAACAAAGAAAATTCCAGCACAGGAACAGGCCCTTCGGCCCTCCTGCACCGACCATGCTACCCCCCCCCCCCCCCCCCCCGTCTGAACTAAAGCCCCCTACCCTTCCGGGGACCGTATCCCTCTATTCCCATCCTATTCATGTATTTGTCCAGACGCCCCTTAAAACTCACTATCGTATCCGCTTCCACTCCCTCCCCCGGCAGCGAGTTCCAGGCACCCACCACCCTCTGTGTAAAAAAACTTGCCTCGTACATCTCCTTTAAACCTTGCCCCCTCGCACCTTAAACCTGTGTCCCCCCCCTAGTAATTGACTCTTCCACCCTGGGGGGGGGAAAAAGCTTCTGACGATCCACTCTGTCCATGCCCCTCATAATCTTGTAGACTTCTATCAGGTCTCCCCCTCAACCTCCGTCGTTCCAGTGAGAACAAACCAAGTTTCTCCAACCTCTCCTCATAGCTAATGCCCTCCAGACCAGGGCAACATCCTGGTGAATCTTTTCTGTACTCTCTCCAAAGCCTCCACATCCTTCTGGTAGTGTGGCGACCAGAATTGAACACTATATTCCAAGTGCGGCCTAACTAAGGTTCTACAAAGCTGCAATATGACTTGCCAATTTTTAAACTCAATACCCCGGCCGATGAAGGCAAGCATGCCGTATGCCTTCTTGACTACCTTCTCCACCTGCGTTGCACTTTCAGTGACCTGTGTACCTGTACACCCAGATCCCTCTGCCTATCGATACTCTTAAGGGTTCTGCCATTTGCTGTTCGGGTCAATCCACCCTAACCCAGCACGTCTTTCGGGACTGTGGGAGAAAACCGGAGCACCCGGAGGAAACCCACGCAGACACCGGGGGGAGAACGTGCAGACTCCGCACAGACAGTGACCCGAGCCCCGGGGGATCGAACCTGGGGTTTCCTGGCGCTGTGAGGCAGCAGCGCTAACCCACACTGCGCCCCCGTCTGGGGCGAGCGGGGAAGGAAAATCCCAGGCAGTGGAGGCCCCTCAACCCATCGAGTCCACACCGACTCACCTGAACTCCCACCTAATCCCATCTGCCGGCCCTTGGTCCATAGCCCTGAAGGTTATGGCTCTGCCAAGTGCTCATCCAGGTACTTGTTGATGGATGTGAGGCAACCCACCTCCACCACCCTCCCAGGCAGCGCCTTCCAGACCCTCACCACCCTCTGGGTAAAAAAGCTTCTCCTCAAATCCCCCCCCAAACCTCCCGCCCCCTCACCTTGAGCCTATGTCCCCCTCGTGACTGACCCTTCAACTCAGGGGACCAGCTGCTCCTTATCCACTCTGTCCGTGCCCCTCATAATCTTGAACACCTCGATCAGGTCGCCCCCCTCAGTCTTCTCTGCTCCAACGTAAAACAGCCCAAACCTTACCCCAACCTCTCTTCATAACTTCAACGCCCCGTCCCAGGCAGCATCCTGGTGAATCTCCTCTGCATCCGCAGAGAGGGGGTTGAGGGGGTCAACCCTCCCCCCCCCCCCCCTCCGACTCCTTCCGATAGGGGAATGGGCTGCCCAGTGTGTGTGTGTAAATGGGGAGAGAGGTGGGTCCGAGGGTTAATTAGATCTGATTTATTATTGTCACGTGTATCGGGATACAGCGAAAAGTATTGTTTCCTGCGCGCTGTACAGACAAAGCATACCGTTCATAGAGAAGGAAAGGAGAGAGTGCAGAATGTAGTGTTACAGTCACAGCTCGGGGTGTAGAGAAAGATCAACTTAATGCGAGGTCGGTCCATTCAAAAGTCTGCCAGCAGCAGCAGGGAAGAAGCTGTTCTTGAGTCGGTCGGTACGTGACCTCAGACTTTTGTATCTTTTTCCCCCGACGGAAGAAGGTGGAAGAGAGAATGTCCGGGGTGCGTTTGGGGGGGGTCCTTGATTATGCCGGCTGCTTTTCCCCCCTCCCGAGGCAGCGGGAAGTGTAGACGGAGTCAATGGATGGGAGGCTGGTTTGCGTGATGGGACTGGGTTACGTTCACACACACACACAACCCTTTGTAGCTCCTTGCGGTCTTGGGCAGAGCAGGAGCCCCAGACCAAGCTGTGATACATCTGGGAAGGATGCTTTCTATGGTAAAAGTTGGTGAGAGTCGGAGCGGACATGCCGAATTTCCTTAGCCTTCTGAGAAAGTAGAGGCGTTGGTGGGGCTTTCTTAACTGTTGTGTAATGTCCCCTCAGATAGGGGAACGGGTGTGTGTGTGTGTGATTGTGTAGAGGTGGGTAAGAGGGGGTTAACCCCTCCCTCCCTCCGATAGGGGAATGGGTACCGGGTGTGTGTGTGTGTGTGAGATTGTGTAGAGGTGGATAAGAGGGGGTTAAAGGGAGAGGGTGTGAGTCGATGGGGGTACAGGTCCAGGGGCTGCGATCTCTCTCGATCAGTAACGGGGCGTCCCGCCCTCACCTCCGTCCTGTCAAACACCTGGGTTTGGTGTGAACCGGTTTGACAACATTACTCCTGTACCTCAAGCCGGCGCGCGGGAAGACAAGGGAGCGGGAGAAAAATATCACAACAACTGGGGGAGGAAAACACCAGAGAGGGAAAGGGTTAATCCCCCCCCCTCCCCTCCGATAGGGGAATGGGCTGCCCCGTGTCTGAGTGTACATGGGGAGAGAGGTGGGTGAGAGGGTTAACTTGATTTGATTTATTATTATCACGTGCTATTATCATATCTGTGGAATTCATTCCCACAGGAAGGAGTTGACGCCAAAACATTGAATGTATTCCAGAGGTGGCTGGATAGAGCGCTTGGGGGGGCGAACGGGGATCAAAGGTTATGGGGGGAAAGCAGGATTAGACTGTTGGGTTGGATGGTCAGCCCTGATGGTGATGGATGGGGGAAGCAGGCTCGAAGGGCCGAATGGCCTCCTCCTGCCCCTATCTGCTATGTCTCTGTGTGTTCTGGGATACAGTGAAAAGTATTGTTTCTTGCACGCTGTACAGACAAAGCATACCGTTCAGAGAGAAGGAAAGGAGAGGGTGCGGAATGTAGTGTTACAGTCACAGCTCGGGGTGTAGAGAAAGATCAACTTAACATAAGGTAGGTCCATTCAAATGGGCCTTGGTGAGGCCACACCCAGAGTATTGTGCGCAGTTTGGGTCTCCTTTTCTGAGGAAGGATGTTCTTGCTCTCGAGGGAGTGCAGCGAAGGTTTACCAGGCTGATTCCCGGTGGGACTGATGTATGAGGAGAGATTGACGAGGTTAGGATTGTTTTCACTGGAGTTCAGACAAATGAGGGGGGATCTCATAGAGACTTATAAAATTCTAACAGGACTGGACAGGGTAGATGCAGGGAGGGTGTTCCCGATGGTGGGGGGAGTCCAGAACCAGGGGGGGTCACAGTCTGAGGATTGGGAGGTAGACCATTTAGGACGGAGGTGGGGAGATATTTCTTCACCCGCTGAGCCTGTGGGATTCATTCCCACAGGAAGTAGTTGACGCCAAAACATTGACTGTATTCCAGAGGCGGCTGGGTGTCGCACTTGGGGGGCGAACGGGGATCAAAGGTTATGGGGGGAAAGCAGGATTAGGCTGTTGGGTTGGATGATCAGCCGTGATGGTGATGGATGGGGGAGCAGGCTCGAAGGGCCGAATGGCCTCCTCCTGCTACTATCCTCCATGTTTCTATGTGTTCTGGGATACAGTGAAAAGTATTGTTTCTCGCGCGCTGTACAGACAAAGCATACCGTTCATAGAGAAGGAAAGGAGAGGGTGCAGAATGTAGTGTCACAGTCACAGCTCGGGGTGCAGAGAAAGATCAACTTAATGCGAGGTCGGTCCATTCAAAAGTCTGACAGCAGCAGCAGGGAAGAAGCTGTTCTTGAGTCGGTCGGTACGTGACCTCAGACTTTTGTATCTTTTTCCCCCGACGGAAGAAGGTGGAAGAGAGAATGTCCGGGGTATGTGTTGGGGGGGGGGGGGGGTCCTTGATTACGCCGGCTGCTTTCCCCCCCCCGAGGCAGCGGGAAGTGGAGACGGAGTCAATGGATGGGAGGCTGGTTTGCGTGATGGGACTGGGCTACGTTCACACACACACAACCCTTTGTAGTTCCTTGCGGTCTTGGGCAGAGCAGGAGCCCCAGACCAAGCTGTGATACACCAGGGAAGGATGCTTTCTATGGGGCATCTGTAAAGGTTGGTGAGAGTCGTAGCGGACATGACAAATTTCCGTAGCCTCCTGAGAAAGTAGAGGCGTTGATGGGGCTTTCTTAACTGTTGTGTAATGTCCCCTCAGATAGGGGAACGGGTACCGGGTGTGTGTGTGTGAGGGGAACGGGCTGTCCAGTGTTGCAAAGTGTCCCAACACAGAGTCACACAGTGAAGACACAGGCCCTTCAACCCATCATGTATACGCTGTCCACCAAACCCCAATCTGTGCTGATTCCGCTTACCCCAGCGTGGACCAGAGCCTCGCCAATGTATGTCGTGGATCGGGCGGTTCTCAAATGTTGTCGGAGTAACAGACCATGTCTTATACATGTGTAATTACAGCTGTGTCAAGAGCACTGAGAATCACATCGACCGGAACACAAACTCTGTACGTCGCAGAGAACCAGGACATTGAGATCGGCTGCATCTACGAGGTGGAGGCTGAAGACATCGGATCCCTGGATATTGAATGGACCATCATCAGCCCAGACACCATGCAACAGGACCGTGTTGTAAGTGATCAAACACTCCCAGGACAGGGACAGCACGGGGTTAGATACAGAGTAAAGCTCCCTCTACACTGTCCCCCCATCAAACACTCCCAGGACAGGTACAGCACGGGGTTAGATACAGAGTAAAGCTCCCTCTACACTGTCCCCATCAAACACTCCCAGGACAGGTACAGCACGGGGTTAGATACAGAGTAAAGCTCCCTCTACACTGTCCCCCATCAAACACTCCCAGGACAGGTACAGCACGGGGTTAGATACAGAGTAAAGTTCCCTCTACACTGTCCCCATCAAACACTCCCAGGACAGGTACAGCACGGGGTTAGATACAGAGTAAAGCTCCCTCTACACTGTCCCCATCAAACACTCCCAGGACAGGTACAGCACGGGGTTAGATACAGAGTAAAGCTCCCTCTACACTGTCCCCATCAAACACTCCCAGGACAGGTACAGCACGGGGTTAGATACAGAGTAAAGCTCCCTCTACACTGTCCCCATCAAACACTCCCAGGACAGGTACAGCACGGGGTTAGATACAGAGTAAAGCTCCCTCTACACTGTCCCCATCAAACACTCCCAGGACAGGTACAGCACGGGGTTAGATACAGAGTAAAGCACCCTCTACACTGTCCCCATCAAACACTCCCAGGACAGGTACAGCACGGGGTTAGATACAGAGTAAAGCACCCTCTACACTGTCCCCCCCAAACACTCCCAGGACAGGTACAGCACGGGGTTAGATACAGAGTAAAGCTCCCTCTACACTGTCCCTCCATCAAACACTCCCAGGACAGGTACAGCACGGGGTTAGATACAGAGTAAAGCTCCCTCTACACTGTCCCCCCATCAAACACTCCCAGGACAGGTACAGCACGGGGTTAGATACAGAGTAAAGCTCCCTCTACACTGTCCCCATCAAACACTCCCAGGACAGGTACAGCACGGGGTTAGATACAGAGTAAAGCTCCCTCTACACTGTCCCCCCATCAAACACTCCCAGGACAGGTACAGCACGGGGTTAGATACAGAGTAAAGCTCCCTCTACACTGTCCCCATCAAACACTCCCAGGACAGGTACAGCACGGGGTTAGATACAGAGTAAAGCTCCCTCTACACTGTCCCCATCAAACACTCCCAGGACAGGTACAGCACGGGGTTAGATACAGAGTAAAGCTCCCTCTACACTGTCCCCATCAAACACTCCCAGGACAGGTACAGCACGGGGTTAGATACAGAGTAAAGCTCCCTCTACACTGTCCCCATCAAACACTCCCAGGACAGGTACAGCACGGGGTTAGATACAGAGTAAAGCTCACTCTACACTGTCCCCATCAAACACTCCCAGGACAGGTACAGCACGGGGTTAGATACAGAGTAAAGCTCCCTCTACACTGTCCCCATCAAACACTCCCAGGACAGGTACAGCACGGGGTTAGATACAGAGTAAAGCTCCCTCTACACTGTCACCCATCAAACACTCCCAGGACAGGTACAGCACGGGGTTAGATACAGAGTAAAGCTCCCTCTACACTGTCCCCATCAAACACTCCCAGGACAGGTACAGCACGGGGTTAGATACAGAGTAAAGCTCCCTCTACACTGTCCCCATCAAACACTCCCAGGACAGGTACAGCACGGGGTTAGATACAGAGTAAAGCTCCCTCTACACTGTCCCCATCAAACACTCCCAGGACAGGTACAGCACGGGGTTAGATACAGAGTAAAGCACCCTCTACACTGTCCCCATCAAACACTCCCAGGACAGGTACAGCACGGGGTTAGATACAGAGTAAAGCACCCTCTACACTGTCCCCCCCAAACACTCCCAGGACAGGTACAGCACGGGGTTCGATACAGAGTAAAGCTCCCTCTACACTGTCCCTCCATCAAACACTCCCAGGACAGGTACAGCACGGGGTTAGATACAGAGTAAAGCTCCCTCTACACTGTCCCCCCATCAAACACTCCCAGGACAGGTACAGCACGGGGTTAGATACAGAGTAAAGCTCCCTCTACACTGTCCCCATCAAACACTCCCAGGACAGGTACAGCACGGGGTTAGATACAGAGTAAAGCTCCCTCTACACTGTCCCCCCATCAAACACTCCCAGGACAGGTACAGCACGGGGTTAGATACAGAGTAAAGCTCCCTCTACACTGTCCCCATCAAACACTCCCAGGACAGGTACAGCACGGGGTTAGATACAGAGTAAAGCTCCCTCTACACTGTCCCCATCAAACACTCCCAGGACAGGTACAGCACGGGGTTAGATACAGAGTAAAGCTCCCTCTACACTGTCCCCATCAAACACTCCCAGGACAGGTACAGCACGGGGTTAGATACAGAGTAAAGCACCCTCTACACTGTCCCCATCAAACACTCCCAGGACAGGTACAGCACGGGGTTAGATACAGAGTAAAGCACCCTCTACACTGTCCCCCCCAAACACTCCCAGGACAGGTACAGCACGGGGTTAGATACAGAGTAAAGCTCCCTCTACACTGTCCCTCCATCAAACACTCCCAGGACAGGTACAGCACGGGGTTAGATACAGAGTAAAGCTCCCTCTACACTGTCCCCATCAAACACTCCCAGGACAGGTACAGCACGGGGTTAGATACAGAGTAAAGCTCCCTCTACACTGTCCCCCCATCAAACACTCCCAGGACAGGTACAGCACGGGGTTAGACACAGAGTAAAGCTCCCTCTACACTGTCCCCATCAAACACTCCCAGGACAGGTACAGCACGGGGTTAGATACAGAGTAAAGCTCCCTCTACACTGTCCCCATCAAACACTCCCAGGACAGGGACAGCACGGGGTTAGATACAGAGTAAAGCACCCTCTACACTGTCCCCCATCAAACACTCCCAGGACAGGTACAGCACGGGGTTAGATACAGAGTAAAGCACCCTCTACACTGTCCCCATCAAACACTCCCAGGACAGGTAGAGCACGGGGTTAGATACAGAGTAAAGCTCCCTCTACACTGTCCCCCATCAAACATTCCCAGGACAGGTACAGCACGGGGTTAGATACAGAGTAAAGCTCCCTCTACACTGTCCCCATCAAACACTCCCAGGACAGGTACAGCACGGCGTTAGATACAGAGTAAAGCTCCCTCCACACTTTCCCCCCCATCAAACACTCCCAGGACAGGTACAGCACGGGGTTAGATACAGAGTAAAGCTTCCTCTACACTGTCCCCATCAAACACTCCCAGGACAGGTACAGCACGGGGTTAGGTACAGAGTAAAGCTCCCTCTACACTGACCCCATCAAACACTCCCAGGACAGGTACAGCACGGGGTTAGATACAGAGTAAAGCTCCCTCTACACTGTTCCCCCATCAAACACTCCCAGGACAGGTACAGCACAGTGTGTGATACAGAGTAAAGCTCCCTCTACACTGTCCCCCATCAAACACACCCAGGACAGGTACCGCACGGGGTTAGATACAGAGTAAAGCTCCCTCTACACTGTCCCCCCATCAAACACTCCCAGGACAGGTACAGCATGGGGTTAGATACAGAGTAAAGCTCCCTCTACACTGTCCCCCATCAAACACTCCCAGGACAGGTACAGCACGGGGTTAGATACAGAGTAAAGCTCCCTCTACACTGTCCCCCCATCAAACACTCCCAGGACAGGTACGGGGACGGGGTTAGATACAGAGTAAAGCTCCCTCTACACTGTCCCCATCAAACACTCCCAGGACAGGTACAGCACGGGGTTAGATACAGAGTAAAGCTCCCTCTACACTGTCCCCATCAAACACTCCCAGGACAGGTACAGCACGGGGTTAGATACAGAGTAAAGCTCCCTCTACACTGTCCCCCCATCAAACACTCCCAGGACAGGTACAGCACGGGGTTAGATACAGAGTAAAGCTCCCTCGACACTGTCCCCCATCAAACACTCCCAGGACAGGTACAGCACGGGGTTAGATACAGAGTAAAGCTCCCTCGACACTGTCCCCCATCAAACACTCCCAGGACAGGTACAGCACGGCGTTAGGTACAGAGTAAAGCTCCCTCTACACTGTCCCCCCATCAAACACTCCCAGGACAGGTACAGCACGGGGTTAGATACAGTGTAAAGCTCCCTCTACACTGTCCCCCATCAAACACTCCCAGGACAGGTACAGCACGGGATTAGATACAGAGTAAAGCTCCCTCTACACTGTCCCCCATCAAACACTCCCAGGACAGGTACAGCACGGGGTTAGATACAGAGTAAAGCTCCCTCGACACTGTCCCCCATCAAACACTCCCAGGACAGGTACAGCACGGCGTTAGGTACAGAGTAAAGCTCCCTCTACACTGTCCCCCCATCAAACACTCCCAGGACAGGTACAGCACGGGGTTAGATACAGTGTAAAGCTCCCTCTACACTGTCCCCCATCAAACACTCCCAGGACAGGTACAGCACGGGATTAGATACAGAGTAAAGCTCCCTATACACTGTCCCCCATCAAACACTCCCAGGACAGGTACAGCACGGGGTTACATACAGAGTAAAGCTCCCTCTACACTGTCCCCCATCAAACACTGCCAGGACAGGTACAGCACGGAGTTAGATACAGAGTAAAGCTCCCTCTACACTGTCCCCCATCAAACACTCCCAGGACAGGTACAGCACGGGGTTAGATACAGAGTAAAGCTCCCTCTACACTGTCCCCCATCAAACACTGCCAGGACAGGTACAGCACGGAGTTAGATACAGAGTAAAGCTCCCTCTACACTGTCCCCCATCAAACACTGCCAGGACAGGTACAGCACGGAGTTAGATACAGAGTAAAGCTCCCTCTACACTGTCCCCCATCAAACACTCCCAGGACAGGTACAGCACGGGGTTAGATACAGAGTAAAGCTCCCTCTACACTGTCCCCCATCAAACACTGCCAGGACAGGTACAGCACGGGGTTAGATACAGAGTAAAGCTCCCTCTACACTGTCCCCATCAAACACTCCCAGGACAGGTACAGCACGGGGTTAGATACAGAGTAAAGCTCCCTCTACACTGTCCCCCATCAAACACTCCCAGGACAGGTACAGCACGGGGTTAGATACAGAGTAAAGCTCCCTCTACACTGTCCCCATCAAACACTTCCAGGACAGTACAGCACGGGGTTAGATACAGAGTAAAGCTCCCTCTACACTGTCCCCCATCAAACACTCCCAGGACAGGTACAGCACGGGGTTAGATACAGAGTGAAGCTCCCTCTACACTGCCCCCATCAAACACTCCCAGGACAGGTACAGCACGGGGTTAGATACAGAGTAAAGCTCCCTCTGCACTGCCCCCCATCAAACACTCCCAGGACAGGTACAGCACGGGGTTAGATACAGAGTAAAGCTCCCTCTGCACTGTCCCCATCAAACACTCCCAGGACAGGTACAGCACGGGGTTAGAAACAGAGTAAAGCTCCCTCTACACTGTCCCCATCAAACACTCCCAGGACAGGTACGGGGACGGGGTTAGGTACAGAGTAAAGCTCCCTCTACACTGTCCCCCCATCACAGGACAGGTACGGGGACGGGGTTAGATACAGAGTAAAGCTCCCTCTACACTGTCCCCCCATCAAACACTCCCAGGACAGGTACAGCACGGGGTTAGATACAGAGTAAAGCTCCCTCTACACTGTCCCCCCATCACAGGACAGGTAACACTCCCAGGACAGGTACAGCACGGGGTTAGATACAGAGTAAAGCACCCTCTACACTGTCCCCATCAAACACTCCCAGGACAGGTAGAGCACGGGGTTAGATACAGAGTAAAGCTCCCTCTACACTGTCCCCCATCAAACACTCCCAGGACAGGTACAGCACGGGGTTAGATACAGAGTAAAGCTCCCTCTACACTGTCCCCCCCATCACAGGACAGGTACGGGGACGGGGTTAGATACAGAGTAAAGCTCCCTCTACACTGTCCCCCCATCACAGGACAGGTAACACTCCCAGGACAGGCACAGCACGGGGTTAGATACAGAGTAAAGCACCCTCTACACTGTCCCCATCAAACACTCCCAGGACAGGTAGAGCACGGGGTTAGATACAGAGTAAAGCTCCCTCTACACTGTCCCCCATCAAACACTCCCAGGACAGGGACAGCACGGGGTTAGATACAGAGTAAAGCTCCCTCTACACTGTCCCCATCAAACACTCCCAGGACAGGTACAGCACGGCGTTAGATACAGAGTAAAGCTCCCTCCACACTTTCCCCCCCATCAAACACTCCCAGGACAGGTACAGCACGGGGTTAGATACAGAGTAAAGCTTCCTCTACACTGTCCCCATCAAACACTCCCAGGACAGGTACAGCACGGGGTTAGGTACAGAGTAAAGCTCCCTCTACACTGACCCCATCAAACACTCCCAGGACAGGTACAGCACGGGGTTAGATACAGAGTAAAGCTCCCTCTACACTGTTCCCCCATCAAACACTCCCAGGACAGGTACAGCACAGTGTGTGATACAGAGTAAAGCTCCCTCTACACTGTCCCCCATCAAACACACCCAGGACAGGTACCGCACGGGGTTAGATACAGAGTAAAGCTCCCTCTACACTGTCCCCCCATCAAACACTCCCAGGACAGGTACAGCATGGGGTTAGATACAGAGTAAAGCTCCCTCTACACTGTCCCCCATCAAACACTCCCAGGACAGGTACAGCACGGGGTTAGATACAGAGTAAAGCTCCCTCTACACTGTCCCCCCATCAAACACTCCCAGGACAGGTACGGGGACGGGGTTAGATACAGAGTAAAGCTCCCTCTACACTGTCCCCATCAAACACTCCCAGGACAGGTACAGCACGGGGTTAGATACAGAGTAAAGCTCCCTCTACACTGTCCCCATCAAACACTCCCAGGACAGGTACAGCACGGGGTTAGATACAGAGTAAAGCTCCCTCTACACTGTCCCCATCAAACACTCCCAGGACAGGTACAGCACGGGGTTAGATACAGAGTAAAGCTCCCTCTACACTGTCCCCCCATCAAACACTCCCAGGACAGGTACAGCACGGGGTTAGATACAGAGTAAAGCTCCCTCGACACTGTCCCCCATCAAACACTCCCAGGACAGGTACAGCACGGGGTTAGATACAGAGTAAAGCTCCCTCGACACTGTCCCCCATCAAACACTCCCAGGACAGGTACAGCACGGCGTTAGGTACAGAGTAAAGCTCCCTCTACACTGTCCCCCCATCAAACACTCCCAGGACAGGTACAGCACGGGGTTAGATACAGTGTAAAGCTCCCTCTACACTGTCCCCCATCAAACACTCCCAGGACAGGTACAGCACGGGATTAGATACAGAGTAAAGCTCCCTCTACACTGTCCCCCATCAAACACTCCCAGGACAGGTACAGCACGGGGTTAGATACAGAGTAAAGCTCCCTCGACACTGTCCCCCATCAAACACTCCCAGGACAGGTACAGCACGGCGTTAGGTACAGAGTAAAGCTCCCTCTACACTGTCCCCCCATCAAACACTCCCAGGACAGGTACAGCACGGGATTAGATACAGAGTAAAGCTCCCTCTACACTGTCACCCATCAAACACTCCCAGGACAGGTACAGCACGGGGTTAGATACAGAGTAAAGCTCCCTCTACACTGTCCCCATCAAACACTCCCAGGACAGGTACAGCACGGGGTTAGATACAGAGTTAAGCTCCCTCTACACTGTCCCCATCAAACACTCCCAGGACAGGTACAGCACGGGGTTAGATACAGAGTAAAGCTCCCTCTACACTGTCCCCATCAAACACTCCCAGGACAGGTACAGCACGGGGTTATATACAGAGTAAAGCACCCTCTACACTGTCCCCATCAAACACTCCCAGGACAGGTACAGCACGGGGTTAGATACAGAGTAAAGCACCCTCTACACTGTCCCCCCCAAACACTCCCAGGACAGGTACAGCACGGGGTTCGATACAGAGTAAAGCTCCCTCTACACTGTCCCTCCATCAAACACTCCCAGGACAGGTACAGCACGGGGTTAGATACAGAGTAAAGCTCCCTCTACACTGTCCCCCCATCAAACACTCCCAGGACAGGTACAGCACGGGGTTAGATACAGAGTAAAGCTCCCTCTACACTGTCCCCATCAAACACTCCCAGGACAGGTACAGCACGGGGTTAGATACAGAGTAAAGCTCCCTCTACACTGTCCCCCCATCAAACACTCCCAGGACAGGTACAGCACGGGGTTAGGTACAGAGTAAAGCTCCCTCTACACTGTCCCCATCAAACACTCCCAGGACAGGTACAGCACGGGGTTAGATACAGAGTAAAGCTCCCTCTACACTGTCCCCATCAAACACTCCCAGGACAGGTACAGCACGGGGTTAGATACAGAGTAAAGCTCCCTCTACACTGTCCCCATCAAACACTCCCAGGACAGGTACAGCACGGGGTTAGATACAGAGTAAAGCACCCTCTACACTGTCCCCATCAAACACTCCCAGGACAGGTACAGCACGGGGTTAGATACAGAGTAAAGCACCCTCTACACTGTCCCCCCCAAACACTCCCAGGACAGGTACAGCACGGGGTTAGATACAGAGTAAAGCTCCCTCTACACTGTCCCTCCATCAAACACTCCCAGGACAGGTACAGCACGGGGTTAGATACAGAGTAAAGCTCCCTCTACACTGTCCCCATCAAACACTCCCAGGACAGGTACAGCACGGGGTTAGATACAGAGTAAAGCTCCCTCTACACTGTCCCCCCATCAAACACTCCCAGGACAGGTACAGCACGGGGTTAGACACAGAGTAAAGCTCCCTCTACACTGTCCCCATCAAACACTCCCAGGACAGGTACAGCACGGGGTTAGATACAGAGTAAAGCTCCCTCTACACTGTCCCCATCAAACACTCCCAGGACAGGTACAGCACGGGGTTAGATACAGAGTAAAGCACCCTCTACACTGTCCCCCATCAAACACTCCCAGGACAGGTACAGCACGGGGTTAGATACAGAGTAAAGCACCCTCTACACTGTCCCCATCAAACACTCCCAGGACAGGTAGAGCACGGGGTTAGATACAGAGTAAAGCTCCCTCTACACTGTCCCCCATCAAACATTCCCAGGACAGGTACAGCACGGGGTTAGATACAGAGTAAAGCTCCCTCTACACTGTCCCCATCAAACACTCCCAGGACAGGTACAGCACGGCGTTAGATACAGAGTAAAGCTCCCTCCACACTTTCCCCCCCATCAAACACTCCCAGGACAGGTACAGCACGGGGTTAGATACAGAGTAAAGCTTCCTCTACACTGTCCCCATCAAACACTCCCAGGACAGGTACAGCACGGGGTTAGGTACAGAGTAAAGCTCCCTCTACACTGACCCCATCAAACACTCCCAGGACAGGTACAGCACGGGGTTAGATACAGAGTAAAGCTCCCTCTACACTGTTCCCCCATCAAACACTCCCAGGACAGGTACAGCACAGTGTGTGATACAGAGTAAAGCTCCCTCTACACTGTCCCCCATCAAACACACCCAGGACAGGTACCGCACGGGGTTAGATACAGAGTAAAGCTCCCTCTACACTGTCCCCCCATCAAACACTCCCAGGACAGGTACAGCATGGGGTTAGATACAGAGTAAAGCTCCCTCTACACTGTCCCCCATCAAACACTCCCAGGACAGGTACAGCACGGGGTTAGATACAGAGTAAAGCTCCCTCTACACTGTCCCCCCATCAAACACTCCCAGGACAGGTACGGGGACGGGGTTAGATACAGAGTAAAGCTCCCTCTACACTGTCCCCATCAAACACTCCCAGGACAGGTACAGCACGGGGTTAGATACAGAGTAAAGCTCCCTCTACACTGTCCCCATCAAACACTCCCAGGACAGGTACAGCACGGGGTTAGATACAGAGTAAAGCTCCCTCTACACTGTCCCCCCATCAAACACTCCCAGGACAGGTACAGCACGGGGTTAGATACAGAGTAAAGCTCCCTCGACACTGTCCCCCATCAAACACTCCCAGGACAGGTACAGCACGGGGTTAGATACAGAGTAAAGCTCCCTCGACACTGTCCCCCATCAAACACTCCCAGGACAGGTACAGCACGGCGTTAGGTACAGAGTAAAGCTCCCTCTACACTGTCCCCCCATCAAACACTCCCAGGACAGGTACAGCACGGGGTTAGATACAGTGTAAAGCTCCCTCTACACTGTCCCCCATCAAACACTCCCAGGACAGGTACAGCACGGGATTAGATACAGAGTAAAGCTCCCTCTACACTGTCCCCCATCAAACACTCCCAGGACAGGTACAGCACGGGGTTAGATACAGAGTAAAGCTCCCTCGACACTGTCCCCCATCAAACACTCCCAGGACAGGTACAGCACGGCGTTAGGTACAGAGTAAAGCTCCCTCTACACTGTCCCCCCATCAAACACTCCCAGGACAGGTACAGCACGGGGTTAGATACAGTGTAAAGCTCCCTCTACACTGTCCCCCATCAAACACTCCCAGGACAGGTACAGCACGGGATTAGATACAGAGTAAAGCTCCCTATACACTGTCCCCCATCAAACACTCCCAGGACAGGTACAGCACGGGGTTAGATACAGAGTAAAGCTCCCTCTACACTGTCCCACATCAAACACTCCCAGGACAGGTACAGCACGGGGTTAGAAACAGAGTAAAGCTCCCTCTACACTGTCCCCATCAAACACTCCCAGGACAGGTACGGGGACGGGGTTAGGTACAGAGTAAAGCTCCCTCTACACTGTCCCCCCATCACAGGACAGGTACGGGGACGGGGTGAGATACAGAGTAAAGCTCCCTCTACACTGTCCCCCCATCAAACACTCCCAGGACAGGTACAGCACGGGGTTAGATACAGAGTAAAGCTCCCTCTACACTGTCCCCCCATCACAGGACAGGTAACACTCCCAGGACAGGTACAGCACGGGGTTAGATACAGAGTAAAGCACCCTCTACACTGTCCCCATCAAACACTCCCAGGACAGGTAGAGCACGGGGTTAGATACAGAGTAAAGCTCCCTCTACACTGTCCCCCATCAAACACTCCCAGGACAGGTACAGCACGGGGTTAGATACAGAGTAAAGCTCCCTCTACACTGTCCCCCCCATCACAGGACAGGTACGGGGACGGGGTTAGATACAGAGTAAAGCTCCCTCTACACTGTCCCCCCATCACAGGACAGGTAACACTCCCAGGACAGGCACAGCACGGGGTTAGATACAGAGTAAAGCACCCTCTACACTGTCCCCATCAAACACTCCCAGGACAGGTAGAGCACGGGGTTAGATACAGAGTAAAGCTCCCTCTACACTGTCCCCCATCAAACACTCCCAGGACAGGGACAGCACGGGGTTAGATACAGAGTAAAGCTCCCTCTACACTGTCCCCATCAAACACTCCCAGGACAGGTACAGCACGGCGTTAGATACAGAGTAAAGCTCCCTCCACACTTTCCCCCCCATCAAACACTCCCAGGACAGGTACAGCACGGGGTTAGATACAGAGTAAAGCTTCCTCTACACTGTCCCCATCAAACACTCCCAGGACAGGTACAGCACGGGGTTAGGTACAGAGTAAAGCTCCCTCTACACTGACCCCATCAAACACTCCCAGGACAGGTACAGCACGGGGTTAGATACAGAGTAAAGCTCCCTCTACACTGTTCCCCCATCAAACACTCCCAGGACAGGTACAGCACAGTGTGTGATACAGAGTAAAGCTCCCTCTACACTGTCCCCCATCAAACACACCCAGGACAGGTACCGCACGGGGTTAGATACAGAGTAAAGCTCCCTCTACACTGTCCCCCCATCAAACACTCCCAGGACAGGTACAGCATGGGGTTAGATACAGAGTAAAGCTCCCTCTACACTGTCCCCCATCAAACACTCCCAGGACAGGTACAGCACGGGGTTAGATACAGAGTAAAGCTCCCTCTACACTGTCCCCCCATCAAACACTCCCAGGACAGGTACGGGGACGGGGTTAGATACAGAGTAAAGCTCCCTCTACACTGTCCCCATCAAACACTCCCAGGACAGGTACAGCACGGGGTTAGATACAGAGTAAAGCTCCCTCTACACTGTCCCCATCAAACACTCCCAGGACAGGTACAGCACGGGGTTAGATACAGAGTAAAGCTCCCTCTACACTGTCCCCATCAAACACTCCCAGGACAGGTACAGCACGGGGTTAGATACAGAGTAAAGCTCCCTCTACACTGTCCCCCCATCAAACACTCCCAGGACAGGTACAGCACGGGGTTAGATACAGAGTAAAGCTCCCTCGACACTGTCCCCCATCAAACACTCCCAGGACAGGTACAGCACGGGGTTAGATACAGAGTAAAGCTCCCTCGACACTGTCCCCCATCAAACACTCCCAGGACAGGTACAGCACGGCGTTAGGTACAGAGTAAAGCTCCCTCTACACTGTCCCCCCATCAAACACTCCCAGGACAGGTACAGCACGGGGTTAGATACAGTGTAAAGCTCCCTCTACACTGTCCCCCATCAAACACTCCCAGGACAGGTACAGCACGGGATTAGATACAGAGTAAAGCTCCCTCTACACTGTCCCCCATCAAACACTCCCAGGACAGGTACAGCACGGGGTTAGATACAGAGTAAAGCTCCCTCGACACTGTCCCCCATCAAACACTCCCAGGACAGGTACAGCACGGCGTTAGGTACAGAGTAAAGCTCCCTCTACACTGTCCCCCCATCAAACACTCCCAGGACAGGTACAGCACGGGATTAGATACAGAGTAAAGCTCCCTCTACACTGTCACCCATCAAACACTCCCAGGACAGGTACAGCACGGGGTTAGATACAGAGTAAAGCTCCCTCTACACTGTCCCCATCAAACACTCCCAGGACAGGTACAGCACGGGGTTAGATACAGAGTTAAGCTCCCTCTACACTGTCCCCATCAAACACTCCCAGGACAGGTACAGCACGGGGTTAGATACAGAGTAAAGCTCCCTCTACACTGTCCCCATCAAACACTCCCAGGACAGGTACAGCACGGGGTTATATACAGAGTAAAGCACCCTCTACACTGTCCCCATCAAACACTCCCAGGACAGGTACAGCACGGGGTTAGATACAGAGTAAAGCACCCTCTACACTGTCCCCCCCAAACACTCCCAGGACAGGTACAGCACGGGGTTCGATACAGAGTAAAGCTCCCTCTACACTGTCCCTCCATCAAACACTCCCAGGACAGGTACAGCACGGGGTTAGATACAGAGTAAAGCTCCCTCTACACTGTCCCCCCATCAAACACTCCCAGGACAGGTACAGCACGGGGTTAGATACAGAGTAAAGCTCCCTCTACACTGTCCCCATCAAACACTCCCAGGACAGGTACAGCACGGGGTTAGATACAGAGTAAAGCTCCCTCTACACTGTCCCCCCATCAAACACTCCCAGGACAGGTACAGCACGGGGTTAGATACAGAGTAAAGCTCCCTCTACACTGTCCCCATCAAACACTCCCAGGACAGGTACAGCACGGGGTTAGATACAGAGTAAAGCTCCCTCTACACTGTCCCCATCAAACACTCCCAGGACAGGTACAGCACGGGGTTAGATACAGAGTAAAGCTCCCTCTACACTGTCCCCATCAAACACTCCCAGGACAGGTACAGCACGGGGTTAGATACAGAGTAAAGCACCCTCTACACTGTCCCCATCAAACACTCCCAGGACAGGTACAGCACGGGGTTAGATACAGAGTAAAGCACCCTCTACACTGTCCCCCCCAAACACTCCCAGGACAGGTACAGCACGGGGTTAGATACAGAGTAAAGCTCCCTCTACACTGTCCCTCCATCAAACACTCCCAGGACAGGTACAGCACGGGGTTAGATACAGAGTAAAGCTCCCTCTACACTGTCCCCATCAAACACTCCCAGGACAGGTACAGCACGGGGTTAGATACAGAGTAAAGCTCCCTCTACACTGTCCCCCCATCAAACACTCCCAGGACAGGTACAGCACGGGGTTAGACACAGAGTAAAGCTCCCTCTACACTGTCCCCATCAAACACTCCCAGGACAGGTACAGCACGGGGTTAGATACAGAGTAAAGCTCCCTCTACACTGTCCCCATCAAACACTCCCAGGACAGGTACAGCACGGGGTTAGATACAGAGTAAAGCACCCTCTACACTGTCCCCCATCAAACACTCCCAGGACAGGTACAGCACGGGGTTAGATACAGAGTAAAGCACCCTCTACACTGTCCCCATCAAACACTCCCAGGACAGGTAGAGCACGGGGTTAGATACAGAGTAAAGCTCCCTCTACACTGTCCCCCATCAAACATTCCCAGGACAGGTACAGCACGGGGTTAGATACAGAGTAAAGCTCCCTCTACACTGTCCCCATCAAACACTCCCAGGACAGGTACAGCACGGCGTTAGATACAGAGTAAAGCTCCCTCCACACTTTCCCCCCCATCAAACACTCCCAGGACAGGTACAGCACGGGGTTAGATACAGAGTAAAGCTTCCTCTACACTGTCCCCATCAAACACTCCCAGGACAGGTACAGCACGGGGTTAGGTACAGAGTAAAGCTCCCTCTACACTGACCCCATCAAACACTCCCAGGACAGGTACAGCACGGGGTTAGATACAGAGTAAAGCTCCCTCTACACTGTTCCCCCATCAAACACTCCCAGGACAGGTACAGCACAGTGTGTGATACAGAGTAAAGCTCCCTCTACACTGTCCCCCATCAAACACACCCAGGACAGGTACCGCACGGGGTTAGATACAGAGTAAAGCTCCCTCTACACTGTCCCCCCATCAAACACTCCCAGGACAGGTACAGCATGGGGTTAGATACAGAGTAAAGCTCCCTCTACACTGTCCCCCATCAAACACTCCCAGGACAGGTACAGCACGGGGTTAGATACAGAGTAAAGCTCCCTCTACACTGTCCCCCCATCAAACACTCCCAGGACAGGTACGGGGACGGGGTTAGATACAGAGTAAAGCTCCCTCTACACTGTCCCCATCAAACACTCCCAGGACAGGTACAGCACGGGGTTAGATACAGAGTAAAGCTCCCTCTACACTGTCCCCATCAAACACTCCCAGGACAGGTACAGCACGGGGTTAGATACAGAGTAAAGCTCCCTCTACACTGTCCCCCCATCAAACACTCCCAGGACAGGTACAGCACGGGGTTAGATACAGAGTAAAGCTCCCTCGACACTGTCCCCCATCAAACACTCCCAGGACAGGTACAGCACGGGGTTAGATACAGAGTAAAGCTCCCTCGACACTGTCCCCCATCAAACACTCCCAGGACAGGTACAGCACGGCGTTAGGTACAGAGTAAAGCTCCCTCTACACTGTCCCCCCATCAAACACTCCCAGGACAGGTACAGCACGGGGTTAGATACAGTGTAAAGCTCCCTCTACACTGTCCCCCATCAAACACTCCCAGGACAGGTACAGCACGGGATTAGATACAGAGTAAAGCTCCCTCTACACTGTCCCCCATCAAACACTCCCAGGACAGGTACAGCACGGGGTTAGATACAGAGTAAAGCTCCCTCGACACTGTCCCCCATCAAACACTCCCAGGACAGGTACAGCACGGCGTTAGGTACAGAGTAAAGCTCCCTCTACACTGTCCCCCCATCAAACACTCCCAGGACAGGTACAGCACGGGGTTAGATACAGTGTAAAGCTCCCTCTACACTGTCCCCCATCAAACACTCCCAGGACAGGTACAGCACGGGATTAGATACAGAGTAAAGCTCCCTATACACTGTCCCCCATCAAACACTCCCAGGACAGGTACAGCACGGGGTTAGATACAGAGTAAAGCTCCCTCTACACTGTCCCACATCAAACACTCCCAGGACAGGTACAGCACGGGGTTACATACAGAGTAAAGCTCCCTCTACACTGTCCCCCATCAAACACTGCCAGGACAGGTACAGCACGGAGTTAGATACAGAGTAAAGCTCCCTCTACACTGTCCCCCATCAAACACTCCCAGGACAGGTACAGCACGGGGTTAGATACAGAGTAAAGCTCCCTCTACACTGTCCCCCATCAAACACTGCCAGGACAGGTACAGCACGGAGTTAGATACAGAGTAAAGCTCCCTCTACACTGTCCCCCATCAAACACTGCCAGGACAGGTACAGCACGGAGTTAGATACAGAGTAAAGCTCCCTCTACACTGTCCCCCATCAAACACTCCCAGGACAGGTACAGCACGGGGTTAGATACAGAGTAAAGCTCCCTCTACACTGTCCCCCATCAAACACTGCCAGGACAGGTACAGCACGGGGTTAGATACAGAGTAAAGCTCCCTCTACACTGTCCCCATCAAACACTCCCAGGACAGGTACAGCACGGGGTTAGATACAGAGTAAAGCTCCCTCTACACTGTCCCCCATCAAACACTCCCAGGACAGGTACAGCACGGGGTTAGATACAGAGTAAAGCTCCCTCTACACTGTCCCCATCAAACACTTCCAGGACAGTACAGCACGGGGTTAGATACAGAGTAAAGCTCCCTCTACACTGTCCCCCATCAAACACTCCCAGGACAGGTACAGCACGGGGTTAGATACAGAGTGAAGCTCCCTCTACACTGCCCCCATCAAACACTCCCAGGACAGGTACAGCACGGGGTTAGATACAGAGTAAAGCTCCCTCTGCACTGCCCCCCATCAAACACTCCCAGGACAGGTACAGCACGGGGTTAGATACAGAGTAAAGCTCCCTCTGCACTGTCCCCATCAAACACTCCCAGGACAGGTACAGCACGGGGTTAGAAACAGAGTAAAGCTCCCTCTACACTGTCCCCATCAAACACTCCCAGGACAGGTACGGGGACGGGGTTAGGTACAGAGTAAAGCTCCCTCTACACTGTCCCCCCATCACAGGACAGGTACGGGGACGGGGTTAGATACAGAGTAAAGCTCCCTCTACACTGTCCCCCCATCAAACACTCCCAGGACAGGTACAGCACGGGGTTAGATACAGAGTAAAGCTCCCTCTACACTGTCCCCCCCATCACAGGACAGGTACGGGGACGGGGTTAGATACAGAGTAAAGCTCCCTCTACACTGTCCCCCCATCACAGGACAGGTAACACTCCCAGGACAGGTACAGCACGGGGTTAGATACAGAGTAAAGCACCCTCTACACTGTCCCCATCAAACACTCCCAGGACAGGTAGAGCACGGGGTTAGATACAGAGTAAAGCTCCCTCTACACTGTCCCCCATCAAACACTCCCAGGACAGGTACAGCACGGGGTTAGATACAGAGTAAAGCTCCCTCTACACTGTCCCCCCCATCACAGGACAGGTACGGGGACGGGGTTAGATACAGAGTAAAGCTCCCTCTACACTGTCCCCCCATCACAGGACAGGTAACACTCCCAGGACAGGTACAGCACGGGGTTAGATACAGAGTAAAGCACCCTCTACACTGTCCCCATCAAACACTCCCAGGACAGGTAGAGCACGGGGTTAGATACAGAGTAAAGCTCCCTCTACACTGTCCCCCATCAAACACTCCCAGGACAGGGACAGCACGGGGTTAGATACAGAGTAAAGCTCCCTCTACACTGTCCCCATCAAACACTCCCAGGACAGGTACAGCACGGCGTTAGATACAGAGTAAAGCTCCCTCCACACTTTCCCCCCCATCAAACACTCCCAGGACAGGTACAGCACGGGGTTAGATACAGAGTAAAGCTTCCTCTACACTGTCCCCATCAAACACTCCCAGGACAGGTACAGCACGGGGTTAGGTACAGAGTAAAGCTCCCTCTACACTGACCCCATCAAACACTCCCAGGACAGGTACAGCACGGGGTTAGATACAGAGTAAAGCTCCCTCTACACTGTTCCCCCATCAAACACTCCCAGGACAGGTACAGCACAGTGTGTGATACAGAGTAAAGCTCCCTCTACACTGTCCCCCATCAAACACACCCAGGACAGGTACCGCACGGGGTTAGATACAGAGTAAAGCTCCCTCTACACTGTCCCCCCATCAAACACTCCCAGGACAGGTACAGCATGGGGTTAGATACAGAGTAAAGCTCCCTCTACACTGTCCCCCATCAAACACTCCCAGGACAGGTACAGCACGGGGTTAGATACAGAGTAAAGCTCCCTCTACACTGTCCCCCCATCAAACACTCCCAGGACAGGTACGGGGACGGGGTTAGATACAGAGTAAAGCTCCCTCTACACTGTCCCCATCAAACACTCCCAGGACAGGTACAGCACGGGGTTAGATACAGAGTAAAGCTCCCTCTACACTGTCCCCATCAAACACTCCCAGGACAGGTACAGCACGGGGTTAGATACAGAGTAAAGCTCCCTCTACACTGTCCCCATCAAACACTCCCAGGACAGGTACAGCACGGGGTTAGATACAGAGTAAAGCTCCCTCTACACTGTCCCCCCATCAAACACTCCCAGGACAGGTACAGCACGGGGTTAGATACAGAGTAAAGCTCCCTCGACACTGTCCCCCATCAAACACTCCCAGGACAGGTACAGCACGGGGTTAGATACAGAGTAAAGCTCCCTCGACACTGTCCCCCATCAAACACTCCCAGGACAGGTACAGCACGGCGTTAGGTACAGAGTAAAGCTCCCTCTACACTGTCCCCCCATCAAACACTCCCAGGACAGGTACAGCACGGGGTTAGATACAGTGTAAAGCTCCCTCTACACTGTCCCCCATCAAACACTCCCAGGACAGGTACAGCACGGGATTAGATACAGAGTAAAGCTCCCTCTACACTGTCCCCCATCAAACACTCCCAGGACAGGTACAGCACGGGGTTAGATACAGAGTAAAGCTCCCTCGACACTGTCCCCCATCAAACACTCCCAGGACAGGTACAGCACGGCGTTAGGTACAGAGTAAAGCTCCCTCTACACTGTCCCCCCATCAAACACTCCCAGGACAGGTACAGCACGGGGTTAGATACAGTGTAAAGCTCCCTCTACACTGTCCCCCATCAAACACTCCCAGGACAGGTACAGCACGGGATTAGATACAGAGTAAAGCTCCCTATACACTGTCCCCCATCAAACACTCCCAGGACAGGTACAGCACGGGGTTAGATACAGAGTAAAGCTCCCTCTACACTGTCCCACATCAAACACTCCCAGGACAGGTACAGCACGGGGTTACATACAGAGTAAAGCTCCCTCTACACTGTCCCCCATCAAACACTGCCAGGACAGGTACAGCACGGAGTTAGATACAGAGTAAAGCTCCCTCTACACTGTCCCACATCAAACACTCCCAGGACAGGTACAGCACGGGGTTAGATACAGAGTAAAGCTCCCTCTACACTGTCCCCCATCAAACACTCCCAGGACAGGTACAGCACGGGGTTAGATACAGAGTAAAGCTCCCTCTACACTGTCCCCCATCAAACACTGCCAGGACAGGTACAGCACGGAGTTAGATACAGAGTAAAGCTCCCTCTACACTGTCCCACATCAAACACTCCCAGGACAGGTACAGCACGGGGTTAGATACAGAGTAAAGCTCCCTCTACACTGTCCCCCATCAAACACTCCCAGGACAGGTACAGCACGGGGTTAGATACAGAGTAAAGCTCCCTCTACACTGTCCCCCATCAAACACTCCCAGGACAGGTACAGCACGGGGTTAGATACAGAGTAAAGCTCCCTCTACACTGTCCCACATCAAACACTCCCAGGACAGGTACAGCACGGGGTTACATACAGAGTAAAGCTCCCTCTACACTGTCCCCCATCAAACACTGCCAGGACAGGTACAGCACGGGGTTAGATACAGAGTAAAGCTCCCTCTACACTGTCCCCATCAAACACTCCCAGGACAGGTACAGCACGGGGTTAGATACAGAGTAAAGCTCCCTCTACACTGTCCCCCATCAAACACTCCCAGGACAGGTACAGCACGGGGTTAGATACAGAGTAAAGCTCCCTCTACACTGTCCCCATCAAACACTTCCAGGACAGTACAGCACGGGGTTAGATACAGAGTAAAGCTCCCTCTACACTGTCCCCCATCAAACACTCCCAGGACAGGTACAGCACGGGGTTAGATACAGAGTGAAGCTCCCTCTGCACTGCCCCCCATCAAACACTCCCAGGACAGGTACAGCACGGGGTTAGATACAGAGTAAAGCTCCCTCTGCACTGTCCCCATCAAACACTCCCAGGACAGGTACAGCACGGGGTTAGAAACAGAGTAAAGCTCCCTCTACACTGTCCCCATCAAACACTCCCAGGACAGGTACGGGGACGGGGTTAGGTACAGAGTAAAGCTCCCTCTACACTGTCCCCCCATCACAGGACAGGTACGGGGACGGGGTTAGATACAGAGTAAAGCTCCCTCTACACTGTCCCCCCATCAAACACTCCCAGGACAGGTACAGCACGGGGTTAGATACAGAGTAAAGCTCCCTCTACACTGTCCCCCCCATCACAGGACAGGTACGGGGACGGGGTTAGATACAGAGTAAACCTCCCTCTACACTGTCCCCCCATCACAGGACAGGTAACACTCCCAGGACAGGTACAGCACGGGGTTAGATACAGAGTAAAGCTCCCTCTACACTGTCCCCCCCATCACAGGACAGGTACGGGGACGGGGTTAGATACAGAGTAAAGCTCCCTCTACACTGTCCCCCCATCACAGTAAGAAGTTTAACAACACCAGGTTAAAGTCCAACAGGTTTATTTGGTAGCAAAAGCCACACAAGCTTTCGAGGCTCTGAGCCCCTTCTTCAGGTGTTAGATACAGAGTAAATTTCGATGCTGTTGGGTTATGAGTCAGTACTTGCTCAGGGAGGGTAAACTCTGATTAGGTTCCACCATGTGCAGTGTGATGAGCCTTCTGAGAGGAGCTCACACCTGCTCCAAGCACCAGCAAGACTTGCTTCTTCAGAATGAAGTTTCTCAGATGCAGGGGGTGGCAAAGAGATCACAGGACAGGTACGGGGACGGGGTTAGATACAGAGTAAAGCTCCCTCTACACTGTCCCCCATCACAGGACAGGTACAGCACGGGGTTAGATACAGAGTAAAGCTCCCTCTACACTGTCCCCATCAAACACTCCCAGGACAGGTACAGCACGGGGTTAGATACAGAGTAAAGCTCCCTCTACACTGTCCCCCATCACAGGACAGGTACAGCACGGGGTTAGATACAGAGTAAAGCTCCCTCTACACTGTCCCCATCAAACACTCCCAGGACAGGTACAGCACGGGGTTAGATACAGAGTAAAGCTCCCTCTACACTGTCCCCCCCATCACAGGACAGGTACGGGGACGGGGTTAGGTACAGAGTGTCGGGGAGCTGGACGGGGAGGGACTCCGTCGCTGATTTCCTTTGTCGATGTTTTTTCCCTTCCCCAGATTCTGACCTACCTCCATGACCAGCAGTTTGAATATCTGAACCCCCTATCGGGCAGGTTTGGATTCATGGAAGTGGATCCCAGTCATGGGAATGCCTCAGTGCGAATCAGAAACCTCCAGGCCAGTGACACCAACACGTTCCAGTGCAAGGTCAAGAAAGCCCCAGGTATCGACAGCCGGAAGGTCACGGTCGGAGTTCACGGTAAGAGGGCAGGCGTCCAGAACTCGGGGGTCATCGTTTGAGGATAATGGGGGTCAACCTTTTAGGACCGAGGTGAGCAGTGGGTTAGCGCTGCTGCCTCACAGCGCCAGGGGACCCGGGTTCGATTCCCGCCTTAGTTCACTGTCTGTGCGGAGTCTGCACGTTCTCCCCGTGTCTGCGTGGGTTTCCTCCGGATGCTCTGGTTTCCTCCCACTGTCTGAAAGATGTGTAGGTTAGGGTGGATTGGGCCGTGCTAAATTGCCCCTTAGTATCGAAAGATGTGCAGGTTCGGTGGATTGGCCATACTAAATTGTCCCTTAGTGTCCAAAGGTGTGTAGGTTAGGTGGATTGGCCGTGCTAAATTGTCCCTTAGTGTCCAAAGATGTGTAGGTTAGGGGGATTGGCCGTGCTAAATTGTCCCCTTAGTGTCCAAAGATGTGCAGGTTAGGGGGATTGGCCATGCTAAATTGTCCCCTTAGTGTCCAAAGATGTGCAGGTTAGGGTGGATTGGCCATGCTAAATTGCCCCTTAGTATCGAAAGATGTGTAGGTTAGGGTGGATTGGCCGTGCTAAATTGTCCCTTAGTGTCCAAAGATGTGTAGGTTAGGGTGGATTGGCCATGCTAAATTGTCCCTTAGTGTCCAAAGATGTGTAGGTTAGGGTGGGTTGGCCATGCTAAATTGTCCCTTAGTGTCCAAAGATGTGTAGGTTAGGGTGGATTGGCCAGGCTAAATTGTCCCTTAGTGTCAGGGGGATTTGTGGGGTAAATACATGGTAATGGGGCCTGTGTGGGATTGTTGTCGGTGCTGACTCGATGAAACAGAAGAGGGGTTGGGGTAAGGCTTGGGCTGTTTTACGTTGGAGCAGAGAAGACTGAGGGGGGCGGCCTGATCGAGGTGTTCAAGATTATGAGGGGCACGGACAGGGTGGATAAGGAGCAGCTGTTCCCCTGAGTTGAAGGGTCAGTCACGAGGGGGGCAGAGGCTCAAGGTGAGGGGGTGGGAGGTTTAGGAGGGGATTTGAGGGAAAGCTTTTTTACCCAGAGGGTGGTGAGGGTCTGGAATGCGCTGCCTGGGAGGGTGGTGGAGGCGGGTTGCCTCACATCCTTTAAAAAGCACCAATGTGACGCCACTGTTTAAAAAAGGAGGTAGACATAAGGCGGGTAACTATAGGCCGGTTAGCTTAACTTCTGTAGTAGGGAAAATGCTTGAATCTATCATGAAGGAAGAAATAGCGAGACATCTGGATATAAATTGTCCCATTTGGAAGACGCAGCATGGGTTCATGAAGGGAAGGTCATGTTTGACTAATTTGGTGGAATTCTTTGAGAACATTACATGTGCAGTGGACAATGGGGAACCTGTGGATGTGGTGTATCTGGATTTCCAGAAGGCATTTGACAAGGTGCCGCACCAAAGACTGCTACATAAGATAAAGGTTGGATGGATAGAGGATTGGTTAACCAACAGAAAGCAAAGAGTGGGGGGTGAATGGGTGTTCTTCTGGTTGGCGATCAGTGACTAGTGGTGTGTCTCAGGGATCAGTGTTGGGACCGCAATTGTTTACGATTTACTTAGATGATTTGGAGTTGGGGACCAAGTGTAGTGTGTCAAAATTCACAGATGACACCAAGATGAGTGGCAGAGCAAAGTGTGCAGAGGACGCTGAAAGTCTGCAAAGGGATATAGATAGTCTAAGTGAGTGGGTGAGGGTCTGGCAGATGGAGCACAATGTTGGTAAATGTGAGGTCATCCATTTTGGTCGGAATAACAGCAAAATGGACTCTTATTTAAATGGTAAAAAATTGCAGCATGCTGCTGTGCAGAGGGACCTGGGTGTCCTTGTGCAGGAATCTCAAGGAGTTGGTTTACAGGTGCAGCAGGTAATGAAGGCGGCGAATGGGATTGTGTCCTTCATTGCTAGAGGGAAGGAGTTTAAAAACAGCGAGATTATGTCGCAGCTGTATAAGGTGCTGGTGAGGCCACACCTGGAGGACTGTGTACAGTTTTGGTCTCCTTACTTGAGAAAGGATATACTGGCACTGGAGGGGGTGCAGAGGAGATTCATTAGGTTGATTCCGGAGTTGAGAGGGTTGGTTTATGAGGAGAGAGTGAGTAGACTGGATCTATACCCATTGGAATTCAGAAGAATGAGGGGAGAGATCTTATAGAAACATATAAGATTATGAAGGGAATAGATAAGATAGAAGCAGGGAAGTTGTTTCCACTGGCGGGTGAAACTAGAACTAGGGGGCATGGCCTCAAAATAAGGGGAAACAGATTTAGGACTGAGTTGAGGAGGAACTTGTTCACACAAAGGGTTGTGAATCTGTGGAATTCCCTGCCCAGTTGAGGCTCCCTCATTGAATGTTCTTTAAGGCAAGGATAGATAGACTTTTGAACGATCTTATTGAATGGCGGAGCAGGCTCGAGGGGCCAGATGGCCCACTCCTGCTCCCAGTTCTGATGTTCTTATGAGCACTTGGCACGTCATAACATTCAGGGCTATGGACCAAGGGCTGGCAGGTGGGATTAGGTGGAGGTTTAGGTGTTTCTCATGTGTCGGTGTGGAGTCGATGGGTTGAAACCTCCTGTGCACTGAATGATTCTATGAATGGCTCATTGGGGAGGTGGTTGAGAGGAGGTTTAAAAGGTTGATAGCTGGAATGTGCTGGTTATCTCATGAGGAAAGGTTGGACAGCTTGTTTCCATTGGAGTTGAGCAGTGTGAGAGGGTGGAGCAGTGACTTGACTGAAGTCTTCGAGACCCTGACCGATCTCGACAAGGTGTACGTTTGAAGTTTGTTAATTAGTGTCGCAAGTTAGGCTTGCATTAACACCGCAATGATATTACTGTGAAAATCCCCTGGTCGCCACACTCCGGCGCCTGTTCAGGCACACCGAGGGACAATTTAGCATGGCCAATCCACCTACCCTACACATCTTTGGACACTAAGGGACAATTTAGCATAGCCAATCCACCCTAACCTACACATCTTTGGGACACTAAGGGACAATTTAGCATGGCCAATCCACCCTAACATACACATCTTTGGACACTAAGGGACAATGTAGCATGGCCAATCCACCTAACCCGCACATCTTTGGACACTAAGGGACAATTTAGCATGGCCAATCCACCTAACTTGCACATCTTTGGATACTAAGGGGCAATTTAGCATGGCCAATCCACCCTAACCCGCACATCTTTGGACACTAAGGGACAATTTAGCATGGCCAATCCACCTAACTTGCACATCTTTCGATACTAAGGGGCAATTTAGCATGGCCAATCCACCCTAACCCGCACATCTTTGGATACTAAGGGGCAATTTAGCATGGCCAATCCACCCTAACCTACACATCTTTGGACACTAAGGGACAATTTAGCATGGCCAATCCACCTAACCCGCACATCTTTGGACACTAAGGGACAATTTAGCATGGCCAATCCACCTAACTTGCACATCTTTGGACACTAAGTGGACAATTTAGCATGGCCAATTCACCTAACCTGCACATCTTTGGTCACTAAGGGACAATTTAGCATGGCCAATCTACCTAACCTACACATCTTTGGGAGGAAACTGGAGCACCCGGAGGAAACCCACGCAGACACGGGGAGAACGTGCAGACTCCGCACAGACAGTGACCCAAGCCGGGAATCGAACCGGGGTTCCCTGGCGCTGTGAGGTCGCAGTGCTAACCCATTGTGCCACTGTGATGTGATGGAGGTCATGGGGTGGGTGGGGGGGGGGGGGGTGGGGCGGTGGGTGGGGAGGTGGTCACTGAATATCCTTAAGACAGAGATGGATTGGTTCTTGTCAGGTGAGGGAATCAAAGGTCATCGGGGTAGAGGGGGATGTGGAACCAGGAACACCAATTGATTAGCCAAGATCCACAATGAATGGCAGGGCAGGTTCGAGGGGCTGAATGGCCTCCAGGGTGTGGTAGCCAATTGGATACAAAATTGGCTTGATGACAGAAGACAGAGGGTGGTTGTAGAGGGTTGTTTTTCAAACTGGAGGCCTGTGACCAGCGGTGTGCCTCAGGGATCAGTGCTGGGCCCACTGTTATTTGTCATTTATATTAATGATTTGGATGAGAATATAGGAGGCATGGTTAGTAAGTTTGCAGATGACACCAAGATTGGTGGCATGGTGGACAGTGAGGAAGGTTATCTCCAATTGCAACGGGATCTTGATCAATTGGGCCAGTGGGCTGACGAATGGCAGATGGAGTTTAATTTAGACAAATGTGAGGTGATGCATTTTGGTCGATTGAACCAGGGCAGGACTTACTCAGTTAATGGTAGGGCGTTGGGGAGAGTTACAGAGCAAAGAGATCTAGGGGTACAGGTTCATAGCTCCTTGAAAGTGGAGTCACCGGTGGACAGAGTGGTGAAGAAGGCATTCGGCACGCTTGGTTTCATTGGTCAGAACATTGAATACAGGAGTTGGGACGTCTTGTTGAAGTTGTACAAGACATTGGTGAGGCCCACACTTGGAATACTGTGTGCAGTTCTGGTCACCCTATTATAGAAAGGATATTATTAAACTAGAAAGAGCGCAGAAAAGATTTACTAGGATGTTACCGGGACTTGATGGTTTGAGTTATAAGGAGAGGCTGGATAGACTGGGACTTTTTTCTCTGGAGCGTAGGAGGCTGAGGGGTGATCTTATAGAGGTTTATAAAATAATGAGGGGCACAGATCAGCTAGATAGTCAATATCTTTTCCCAAAGGTAGGGGAGTCTAAAACTAGAGGGCACAGGTTTAAGGTGAGAGGGGAGAGATACAAAAGGGTCCAGAGGGGCAATTTTTTCACACAGAGGGTGGGTGAGTGTCTGGAACGAGCTGCCAGAGGCAGTAGTAGAGGCGGGGACAATTTTGTCTTTTAAGAAGCGTTTGGACAGTTCCATGGGTATAGAGGGATATGGGCCAAACGCGGGTAATTGGGACTATCTTAGGGGTTTAAAAAAGAGGGGTGGCATGGACAAGTTGGGCCGAAGGGCCTGTTTCCCTGCTGTAAACCTCGATGACGCTAATCCTTGTGTTTATATGAGGGGACAGTATCCAGGCTTAGAGGACACAGT